>NW_026943821.1:7046633-7244133 GCF_035594765.1 Anolis carolinensis | reverse complement strand
CGTCCTTTTCAGCTGAATTGCTCAATAAAAACTCCTTGGCGGATTTTCCTTCAACTTGGCGGACCTTCTTCATTTCAGGCTTCAGGTTGTATTGCGGCTTATATTCTCCAATTTGGCTTCGCCAAGGTCCGTTCCCTCAGGACCGGGTCGGGTCTCTCTTAAAGGGCCCGATCCCCTAAAGTGCGGTCGACAACACTACTCAGGAGACACCAATGGCCTTCCCTCCAATGTAACATTGCAGGTTACAGTGAGCGCCATGAACATGTCCAAGAGCCCTGCCAATGTCCTCCACAAACACCATCCTGCCCACCACCCAAGTGAAGGCTTTCATATGGGACAATTTCATTCTAGAGTTTCTGTTTTTCCTCCACCACGGACATCCCAGTGTTCCTTACATTGCTGTGGAATTTGCATGACCCTGTTCACTGCCTCTCCATAATTCTTTCCTATGGCATACAGCAAAGTAATTGATCAGCAACTGAACATACTAGAGAGATTTGGGTAGAATTCACCATCTATATATATAAAAGGGTAATGAAATTTCGGCCTAGGACAAAACAACAAAACTACACATCCCAGAAACACTAAACTTGGCAGCACAACCCCTCATCCATGCCTCTACGTTCATACAACAAAAAGAAAAGAAAAATAAAGTCCTAATTAGAGGGAGAGGAATAATTGTTTTTATCCAATTGCTGTCAGTTAGAAGGCTAAGCTCCCCCCACTTGGTCTCCTAGCAACCCACTCAACCCAGGGGACAGGCAGAGTTAGGCCTCACTTAAGCCTCTTGCACACTGCCTATAAAATACAGATTATCTTATTTGAACTGGATTATATGGCAGTGTAGACTCAAGGCCCTTCAACACAGCTATATAACCCATTTATAATGGACTTAATGTCAGGGGAAAAGCTTTACCCTTTACCTTAACTACCACCAATTCCTCAATACTTTATTTCACATACCACCATACTTTGCCACAGCAATGCGTGGCTGGGCACAGCTAGTGATTTATAAGAGTTGTAGGTATTGGGATGTATAGTTCACCTGCAATCAATAAGCACTCCGAACTCCACCAGTGATGGAATTGGACCACACTTGGTACACAAAGCCCCCATTAACAGAACAAATACTGGAGGTCTTTGGGAAAAATTCACTTTGATTTGGGGAAGTTGTAGTTCACCTACATCCAGAGAGTACTGTGAATCCAAACATTGGTGGATCTGGACCAAACTTGGCACACATACCTGATATGCCAAAATTTGATAACTGGAGAGATTTTGGGGTTAACTGACCTTCCTTTCTGGGAGTTGTAGTTCACCCACAACAAGGGAAACTGTGACCTCCACTGATAATGGACCTGGACCAAATTTGGCAAACAGAACCCCTATGACCAACTCAACCTACTGGAGGGGTTTGAGGGGACTGACTCACCAAAGTGGGAGTTGTAGTTTACCCTACAGCCAGAGAGCACACTGAATCCCACTGATGATGCATCCAGAGCAAACTTGCCCAAAATAACAGACTTTAAATACTGATGGAGTTTCTCGAGATTAACCTGGCATGATATCAGTTGTAGTTCACCCACAAACTTATGCATTTTAGACAAGTAAAAAAATGACTTTTTCAAATAACATGGACAGCGCCGGGTATCCAAGCTAGCAAATAAGAAATATATTGCTAACAGTCCATTTTGTAAACTGCCATGGCCGCAGACTATTCTGGGATATGAAGTTTCAGAAGGGGCATTTAAGGATTCTCAACTGGAGAGTCTTACTGCCTCAGCAAACTACAAATCCCAAGATTCCTCAGGATGTTGCTATGTCAGTTGAAGTGGAATAGTAGTGCTATAATGATATAGTGTGAATTACTTCATTTCCCACACTTTACATGATAGCTGTGTGAGGCTTTTGGGAGTGGGGTTCTCTAGTTTTTAAATGTAATTTTAATTGTATTTGTATTGTATTTTAACTTTTACACTCATTACACAAATATTTGTTTTCAATTTATTTATTTGTAATTATTACAATTTCATTTTTATTACCATGCGTGCATGTATTGGCATGATTTTTAAATTTGATTGTTTTGTGTCATGTTTGTTGGAGATAGCAACCGTCTCAAGCCTCTTCAATCTAATGTTTTGCCTGTTTATAATGTGTTGATTTATTTCCTGAAGTGTATGTCTTCTTTGGTTTGCAGATTTCTTAGCTCTATGTACTTGGAGCAGTGGGAGGAGTTGTGGACCATGTGACTGTTTAGAATGCAGTTTAAAAAGGATGACAGTTGAGGCTTGAGTCTGTTTTGAGTACAGATGCCAGTGTTAGAAGTTAAGAGTCAGTTGAGGCTTGAGTTTCTTTGGAAGTAGACTGTTATAAAAAAGAGCTATAAAGAGCAATATAGTTTTAAAGAGACTGTTAAAGACTATAAATTAAAGATACAAACTGAAATGTTTTAAAGCTTAACCTGACAAGAAATGTCCCCGTATGTTTAAATACATGAAGTTGTGAGTAAAGCAAACTTGTTATTTAAAGAAGTCTATTTGAATTTTGTCTCCTGAGTGCATCGAATAGAAACAAGATATTTATGTGTCCAGCGATCTTCCATTACCCAATAAACTAAAGGAATACTCCTGAAACTCTGCTACCCATTAGGTTACAATCCTAACAGGTCATAATCCAATAGCCCAATAATGTCATTGTTAACCGTCTTAACCACGCATGGGAGAAAAACCGGATAGAAATGAAATAATAATAATAATAATAATAATAATAATAATAATAATAATAATAATGAGTTCTTATGGAGAAGAGGCGAGATAAAAATAAAGTTATAAATAATCATAGTAAAATAAGATTTATTATTAATATTGTTATTATTGCTGCTACCCTGTTTCCCCGAAAATAAGACATCCCCAAAAAATAAGACCTAGTAGAAGTTTTGGTGAATTGCTAAATATAAGGCCTCCCCCAAAAGTAAGACCTAGCAGAGTTTTTGTTTGGAAGCATGCCCAGCACCTGCCAAACAGAACACCAGAGCATGCAGGTTTGGTAAATGTACATACTAGTTGTACATGGAAATAATGGTAGTAACAAGAAATTCTTGACTGGATTCACAGTTTGTCTGGTTATGCTGGTTTGTGATGACAACTACTGTACAGTATATAATAAATGTTCATTTTTTGTTCAACAATAAATGTGAATTTTTCTTCATGGAAAAATAAGACATCCCCTGAAAATAAGACCTAGCACATCTTTGGGAGCAAAAATTAATATAAGACACTGTCTTATTTTCGGGGAAACACGGTACTACTACTACCACTATGTTTATTTATTAACCTTTTTACTTTTACTCCTCCAAAAATATATCCTAGGCCTCTTTGGTAAATAATAAGAATAGTAATTGTTGTTTTTAATTTAACAAAGAAGGACTGGAATTATTATTATTATTATTATTATTATTATTATTATTATTATTATTATTATTATTATTCCAGTCCTTCTTTGTTAAATAATAATAATAATAATAATTATTATTATTATTATTATTATTAAGCAAACATATTGTTATTATTAACATTTTTATTCACTCCTCTAAAATATATCCCAGGCCTCTTTGCTAAATAAGAATAATAGTACAGTAGAGTCTCGCTTATCCAACCTAAATGGGCCGGCAGAACGTTGGATAAGTGAATATGTTGGATAATAAGGAGAGATTAAGGAAAAGCCTATTAAACATCAAATTAGGTTATGATTTTACAAATTAACCACCAAAACATCATGTTGTACAACAAATTTGACAGAAAAAGTAATTCAATATGCAGTAATGCTATGTAGTAATTACTGTATTTACAAATTTAGCACCAAAATATCACAATGTATTGAAAGTATTGACTACAAAAAGGCGTTGGATAATCCAGAATGTTGGATAAGCGAGTGTTGGATAAGTGAGACTCTACTGTAATTATAATTTTTGATTTAACAAGACACCTGGAATAATAATAATAACAACAACAATAACAACAACAAGTCGAACACTAGACACTTGGGAAGTGTTCGACTTGTGATTTTGTGAAACGAAATCCAGCATATCAATCTTGTTTGCTGTGTCATACAATACAACAATTATTATTGTATACTGGAATATATTTTGGAGAAGCAAATTTCTTCTGCGTTGCTTCTGGGGAAAAAAATCACCTCACATTTTTTACTTATTTGATAACAATCTAACTGAATTATTTTATTAATTTTAATTCTATTTTCATATTTTTAATTGTATAGTTTTGAAGGTTGCAAACCTTTTTGAGTCTCAAACTTGAGGGAAAAAATCAGGTTAATAATAATAATGCAGACAATTTGAATTTCACTCAATTTTCAATAGGGCATTTTTCTTCTTCTTCCTCTCAACTTACCGGCTTCTATCTTGACAACCTTTATCGCAGCCAGTTTCCCGCTTTCTTTGTTTTTTGCCTGAAAAACACATAAAGAAAAGCACATTTCATTCAAAATATATATTTTTAAATATAGGTTTTAACCAAGTTGTGTGTCTCAAATGGTCAAGACAGAACTCAATTTCACTTGAACAAAATTGAGTTAAGATTCTGAGGTAAAAATGCCTGACAGGAATCTCATAATTCCCTCGCCATTGTGAGGAAAGGCAAGCTGGTAAAATGCCTGCCTGCTATTATTATATTTTTCCTCATAAAAGCAGTTAATAAAGTAAACTTTACAATAAAGGGGCTTTTATATTACAACATTAAATAAGATTGGCTCGAGTTCATAGGCTCTTATCCCTATAATGGTTGTATAGCTGAGGGAATTTCAGAGAGTCTTATATATCTACTAGCTGTGCCCGGCCACGCGTTGCTGTGGCAAAGTGGTGGTGCTATTGGTTAAAAGTTGTTGTGGATTTTTTATTTGACGATATTTGTATTTTTTAAATTAATTTTATTGTAACTTATCTTTTTTATTTATTATATTTTATTATTTTGTTGTTTTATTTTTAGTTATTTTATTATAGTATTTTATTGTATTAATTTTTTAGTGTTTTTAATTATTTTTTATTGTATTATTTGTATTTATTTTATTTTTTATTCTTAACACTGGGCTGAGTGGGTTGCTAGGAGACCAAGTGGGCAGAGCTTAGAGTCTTCTAAGTGGCAGCAATTGGATAAAAACAATTATTTCTCTCCCTCTAATTAGGACTTTATTTTTCTTTGCTTTTTGTTGTATCAACCTAGAGGCGTGGATGATGGGTTGTGTTGTCAAATTTCGAGGTTGGGGGGCTTGTAGTTTAGTTGTTTTGTGGGTCACCGTGATGCCATCACTCTTTTATATATATAGATTTTGTGGACGTTCAAAGGTCCGGAGGCCCGGCATCAGCTAATGGTGCCCAGAATACTTTTTTGATACCATATTTCTGTTTTAATTAGTTATATTGTTTCCTAGTCCCTAAATAAACATATACCTTGGTGCATTATCCTCTATATCTGCTTCTTTGTATCTATCTCTTTTGGCCTCTTTCTGTGTCCCCCCCCCCCCCCCCCCCCAGTATCCACTGGCACCCTTGTGTATGTGTTCCCTTGCTCTGTGGATAATAAAGCCTTCAGTACCCATGGACCCTCATGTGTGTGTTTTAACGTATTATATGTTGTCAAAGGCTTTCATGGCCGGAATCACTGGGTTACTGTGAGTTTTCCGGGCTGTATGGCCATGTTCCAGAAGCATTCTCTCCTGAAGTTTCGCCCACATTTATGGCAAGCATCCTCATGGAAAACTATGCAATATATCTGTGGAATGATGTCCAAGGTGGGAGAAAGAACTCTTGTCTCTTTGAGGCAAGTGTGAATGTTGCCATTGGCCACCTTGATTAGCATTGAATGGCCTTGCAGATTCAAAGCCTGTGTTGCAGCCCAGGCAGCGAGAGCACTGAAAACCAACACAGAGACCAAAGAAAGTATAAAATAGACCAGAAATGTGCAGGAATATGTCCAATATTAGTCCAAAGTCCGGAAACCAAAACTGATGATAGCCCTGGAGTGGGGAATTAAGTCAGCAAGCTAGGCAGATGAGCAAGGTCCAATTGTTCAAGAATAGTTCTTAGTGGCAAGGCAGGAACTCGATATCGTGGAAATAAATCTTGGTTCACGAAAAAACAGGAAAGTAGACCTAAATCCGGGTCTATTCGTGAGTCGCGGCAACTGCTAGCCGCTAGGGTGGAGGAGCAGGAAACTGGAGACGATGAACCTTCTTAGTTGTAAGCAACGTTGACACCGCAAGGGAAACTACTGGGAACGAAACTTTTATTGAAGTGCAGAGTCTCCCCCCAAAAGTGGGGGGGCCTTCCTCCCCAAAGTTCCCAAGGGAAAGGCTTCTAGACAGAGTCCACGCTCAGCCAAGCGGGCACTTCTCCTCTGTGCTTGTTTCTCAGATCTCTGCTTGTTTAGATACTCTCTCCGGTTGAAGGACACAGACTCCGGCGAGTTAGAGACATCTGGCAAGGGAGTAGAGTTATCCACAACACTCTCCCTTTCAATTAGAGCTGGCTGTGTATCATCAACAAGTGGCAGCTGCAAATTCATCGGGTCTTGCTGACTCGGAGAAATATCAACATATTCTTCATCCTAGTCAAAGGCGAACCCAGGGTCAGGTACAGGGGCCAAAGGTAGCTGGGATATAACAGCCTGGCTGCTTCCTTCCTAGAGGAATCCTTTGTTGAGAGATGTTATCTGGCCCTGATTGTTTCATGTCTGGAACTCTAAAATCAAGACTGTTCAATATCTTTATTAATGTCTTGGATGAAGCTTTAGAGGTCATGCTTATCAAGTTTGCAGATGACATCAAATTAGGATGGATAGTTAGGACAGAGGACAGGATCAGAATTCAAAATGACCTTAACAGATTAGAGAACTGGGCCATAAACTAACAAAAAGTCCATCTCTACTGGCCCCATAACTCCAGCTGTGCAAAGAACAACAGGAATCCAGGGAACGGGCCACCTATCCTTTGTGCAGCTACGTGGACATTTCAAAAGACATTCAACACCTGACTTGATCACCTTGATGACGGGAGGTCATGTCCTGTTTTCCAAGATGAAATTTCCCCTTTTCCAGGACTGGATACTTAATCCCATCATTCTGAACAATACTTCGCCTGACACTCAATGGAGATGGGCACTGCAGGTGACGGACTCACCTTAATGGGTCATTCATGTATACAAATGACAATCATAAAAATGCATGGGACCTGATGGCCCTCTTTGTTGTGTCCCTTGTTGGGACAACGGTAATCCATTCAATAAAATACCTCGATGGCTTCTTCAACTTGGTGAGGTTTCTTGATTTAGAAAATTGGGTTAGCTTCTTCGTCTCGCCAGGCGCATGGATCCACAGGCAGCCTGTTGTCGGTACCGGCA
Organism: Anolis carolinensis; assembly: GCF_035594765.1. NCBI lineage: Eukaryota > Metazoa > Chordata > Lepidosauria > Squamata > Anolidae > Anolis > Anolis carolinensis. The sequence continues at coordinate 7,236,725 of NW_026943821.1, read as the reverse complement.
TCCACTTATCAGAACTCGGTATCCGCGCTTCAGGTTTCACTATCTGCAGGCCAGATCTCACTATCCTTGGTTGCTTTAAATTGCTCTATTTCAAGCAGGTGTTTCTTCAATTCTTCTTCTTCTTCTTCTTCTTCTTCTTCTTCTTCTTCTTATTATTATTATTATTATTATTATTATTATTATTATTATGCTTCTTTATACCCCACTTTTTCTCTTCACAAGAAATAATAAGGAAATGGGGGAAAGGGAAACCTCGGCAGTAATGAGATCGTGCTCTCAGCATATTTTGAATTTATTGTCCAGATGTGTTCTCTTAAAACAAGATATTTTCCTTTTTTAAAAAAGCTGACACATTTGTTTAATAGCCAGCCACCCACTCTGCCCAAACTTCCTTTCTTCAGAAAAGAAAGGCAAAATGTCAATGCCATGTAGGCAAACTCCATTTTCTGAGAATTATAATCCTATAAAAGTCACAGGAGGGTTTCCCTCAACTTGGTCCCCTCAAGATTGGCCAAATGATTATATATATATATTTGTATATACAATATTCATCTTATTACTCTCCTCTTTTTGTCCCATGAACCCAAGTGAAGGTTATCCAGTAGGACAGGGCTGTCAAAATTTGCTTTCATGGAAAGCCATATCAGATTTCAAAGGGCCGTTGAAGCCATGGATACAGAAGGCCAACTCTGTGTACATATATATACATATATTGTAATTAAGTATAATTACAGTATATTACAGTATATAGGGTGCTGAACAGAGACCCCCCCCCCCTTTTTGCACAAAAAATGATTTATAATAAGGTTCACATATAAATATGTGAAACCAAGGTAGACCAGTAAAATAAGTTGGGATCCAAATAGCATGATACAAAGTGGCCTTTTTGACTTGGCCAAAACTCTAATGACCCAGCTGTTGTCTGAGCTGGCAGAAGAAAATTTGGATCTCTATGCATCTGGGTTGATCTAATCATCTCTAGGGTAGCAGAAGAAAAAAACAGAAAAACAAGCATTGTGTCTATTTCCAATGAGACTTGATAATGTTGCAACTATTTCAAACCTAAATTTTTTTCACCTATCTGCTTACATTTCTCATATATATATATATATACCAAATCTTTAGTGAAAATGTATCTTTTTCCCCCTTTCACTGTTGCATGTATTATTATGTATCTCTCTTTTCTGATTCTGGGGTTCGGGATTCCCTCTTCCCTCCATTTGAACCCCAAAAGGCTCCCCCCCCCCCCCAGCACCCATTCCGGGCTGCACTAACCATTGGGAAACTATAACTTACCCTCCACCCTGCTTTTCCTTTCAACCAGCTCCATGGACTCCAAATCAATCCTTTTTTGGCTTTTTATCCCATGTGGTTTATGAACTTATCTTGGACTATTTTGGTGGGTGAGATGGGTCAATATGATTTCTTGTATTCCTCCATGAGTATCCCTTGTATGTCTCCCTTTCCCAATGCCTCATACATGAACTCTAATATGTGAAATGCCACCTTTGTGTGGCCCCACCCAAGGAAACCCTCACATTTCCGGAGGTATACAATCCCATCACAATAAGGATTTAATTAAATCTCGTTGCATGAACAAAAACAATGGCCATCCCTCCAGGAATCAGAGCAAGACGACCTGAAAGAGGATGCCCTCGGTGATCTTGTCACATTACAATAGGGGACAACTCACCTTCGAAAACAAAAACAGACAAAAACAGACCAAAAAAAAATCAGAAATATTGTATATTCACAACCTTTACGAAATAATATCCCCTGATGGCGCAGCTTGTTAAAGAGCTGAGCTACTAAACTTCTGGATTGAAACGTCGCAGGTTTGAATTGGGGGAGCGAAGAGAGCCCCCACTATTAGCCCCAGCTTATACCAACCCTAAAGTTCAAAAACATGCAAATGAGAGTAGATGTATAGGTACTACTCCGGTGAGAAGGTAACGGTGCTCCATACAGTCATGCCACATGACCTTGGAGGTGTCTACGGACAACGCCGGCTCTTCGGCTTAGAAATGGAGATGAGCACCAATCCTCAGAGTCAGACACGACTGGACTTAATGTCAGGGGGAAACCTTTACCCTTTACCTTAACTACCACAATTCCTCAATACTTTATTTCCCATACCACCATACTTTGCCACAGCAACGTGTGGCCGGGCACAGCTAGTAAACTCTTTAAAAAATTATAAATCATAAAAAAAATACAATTTACAGCCTAAGGAAGGGAGGAAGGAGAAGCCGAATGGAAAGAAAAGGAGCCCAAGCAGCAACAAGAGGAGAAGGAGGCGATTTATCAACACATAATTGGTTGATAAAGACTTAAAACAGTGTATAACTACTAAAATAATGTATACATATATAGTGTCCCTACTTCGCGGATTTTCACATTGCGGGTGGTCCTGGAACCTAACCCCTGCGATAAGTGAGGGAACACTGTATTGTCAAGAGTTGATGGTATGTCCGCTTGACGAATGACCGCGGTTTGACATCCTTTCCAGCTGGATTGCATTCAACAACTGGGTGGTTCTTTTCTTCAGCCTTTTGGTGAGATTTATTTGGGAACTGGGAAATTCTTATTTTAGCGGCTCTCTTTTCTCGACAAGGTAGAGGACCCATTTTCAGGGGTCTTTGGGGCTCACCCTCATTGGGCGAGACCCTCCAAATTCCAGCTCGATATCATATACAGTAGAGTCTCACTTATCCTAGCTAAACGAGCCAGCAGAAGCTTGGATAAGCAAATATCTTGGATAATAAAGAGGGATTAAGGAAAAGCCTATTAAATATCAAATTAGGTTATGATTTCACAAATTAAGCACCAAAACATCATGTTATTCAACAAATTTGACAGAAAAAGTTGTTCAATACGCAGTAATGTCATGTTGTAATTACTGTATTTACAAATTTAGCACCAAAATATCATGATATATTGAAAACATTGACTACAAAAATGGCTTGGATAATCCAGAAGCTTGGATAAGCGAGGCTTGGATAAGTGAGACTCTACTGTATACATATATTGTAATTAAAAACATATAAAAGATAAATACGAAAAGAAAACTAAATCGTTATTAAATAAGACACATCTTATTGTAAGACACATCTGTTTCGACAGGTTTTTGAGTTCTGTTGTTGATGTTTTAAAAGGTGCTTTTAGGATGTTTTTAAGATGTTTTTGAAGATGTTTTTAAGATGTTTTTTAAATTGTTGATTTTAGCCGGTTCTTGTAAGCCGCTCCGAGCCCTAGGGGAGTGGCGGCATATAAGTTTGAAAAATAAATAAATAAATAAATAAATAAAAAGGTGAGGTAATTATTTTCAGAAGCAGCATAGAAGAAAATGGGGTCTTCCAAAATAAAGTGCAAGCCTCTTGGCTACATAATAATAATGATTACTATTATTTGTTCAATAATAATAACAACAATTAATCGTGCAGTTTTCTGGCATTGTATATTTCTGCCGCTTCTGTGACTTACTGTGACATACTGGGATCTGCACGCATCATCCAAAAATACATCACACAGTCCTAAAAACTTGGAAAGTGTTCGACTTGTGGTTTTGTGATACAAAATCCAGCATATATATCTCATTTACTGTGTCATACTATGTCTTTATGTCAATAAAATAATAATTACGGTAATATTATTTGCTCAATAATAATAATAATTTCAATAATAATAATAATAATAATAATAATAACTATGATATGCTAAATCACAATTACTATGATGGCCGCTCGGCTGTGGATCTTTCTCCCCAGCGATATTAGATCAGCCCTCTCCTTCCTGGCCTTCAGAAGAAAGGTAAAAACTTGGCTGTGGGATCAGGCTTTCGGTGAATAGTGAAGTGCAGTAACAGATTTGGGAATATATGAAATGACTATGGAATGGCTTGGACTACTATTATGGATGATGTGATTTTAATTATGGAATGGAATGTTTTTAAATATTTAACATGTTTTAATTTAATTTAATTTTAACTGTAATTTTTGGAATTTTATGACTTTAAGGCATTGAATAATGGCCTCTATGTAAGCTGCTTTGAGTCCCCTTCGGGGTAGAGAAAGGTGGGGTATAAATAGAGTAAACAAATAAATATGATTTGCTAAATAATAATAATAATATTTACTATTACAATAATAATAATAATAATAATTTGCTAAAAATAATAATTACTATGATTTGCTAAATAATCATTACTATGATTTACTAAATAGCAATAATTACTGTTGGAATAATAATTACTATTGTGTGCTAAATAATAATAATAACTACTATGAGTTGCTAAATAATTGTTATTACAATAATAATTACTATGATTTGCTCAATAATCATAATAATTACAATAATAATTTCTAGTATTTGCTAAATAATCATCATCATCATCATCATCATCATCATCACCATCTTATCCACAAGCCTTGGATCTAAATTCAAACCTCACTCTCCTCACTAAACAAGCTACAGCCTTCCAGAAGTTCCTATATCCCAACTCCGGTCAGTTCTAGCCATGATGTCTAATGATGAGGAATACAGGAGTTGTAGTCCAACATTTGGAGGGACACATAAAAGGACACGGTGGACTGGATTTGGCCCACGGGCCTTGCGTTTGATGCATGTGAGATATGCTGTAAATAAAGGACAAACTCCAAATTACAACTCCCATTATTCCATAGAATTGAACCATGGTAATTAAAGTGGTGTAGATACACTCTGAGGCTGGATCTACATTGCCATATAATCCAGTTTCTGAATCCAGATTACCTACTTTGAACTGAATTATATGAGGTTGCACTGCCATATAACGCAACTCAAAACAGATTCAGAAACTAGATTGTATAGCAGTGTAAATGGGGCCTGAGTTAACTGCATGCAAACCACTACTTCACTTTTAACATAGTTTGCAGCAAATGAAGCAAGATAGTGACAAACAGGGAAAGTGGGAGGAGGATAGAGAAACCGGTACATTTTAAAAGCAACTAAGAAAGTTGATCGAGATTGTCCCTGCCAAATTAGGACAGATGAAGGGCTATGTTTTAAATCTGTAAGGTATTATTAATATAAAGGAATGTAGACTGTATGGTTTTTTTTTTTACATAGAGCAGTACATGGCTCAGTTTACCCTACAATTGTTTCCTTCATCTAATCACGCTTTGGTTCTCTGACTCTCCTTAGCACAATTAATGACCAAACCCATACTGCAAGAAATACTGAAAATTCAATAGCATTTTTGCTGACAATACTGGCTGGTATAGTACAGAGCAGTCAAGATCAGTAAATTAGATCAGTAAATCAGATCAGTAAATCAACTAGGGTCCAGTTGCTATTCCTTGCACACTCTTGGATAAGGATTCCTGGGTTTTTAAATGGTAAAATTAACAGAAATAGGTATAGCTTTTACAGCCATAGAATAATGATAATGAAGATTGAACCTGTTGAAGTTTGGTACACATTAGAACAGCTTTAAATGGGACAATGCCTTTTGCATTGAGGTCAGTGAGATGCAATGCTCACGTAATTACATTTTAAAACTGTCCAGCCTTGCATTTCACCCTAACTTATGCACCATTACTGAGAATGTTTATTTCTGAATAAACATTGATTGGATCATGAGGATGGGGGAAACAGAAATGTGATCACAAACTTACTTGTCAGCTTTTATCATGTGGCTGTGAGTTCCATGGTACAACTTGCACTTTTTAAATTGTATTTTCTTGCTCTGCCTCGTATTTACCTCATATTTATTAATAACTGTCACGTCCCATAACGAAACACAGTCTAATTAACCCACAAGGAAAACGATACAGCCCAAAGTGCCCCAATGCCACCTGACATAAACTTTCCAGGCAACAACGGTGTGCGGTTAGTGTTACCTTATAGACTTCCCCATAGGTCCCTCCGCCAACTCGCTGCAGAAGTTCAAAGTCTTCTTGAGGGTTTCTGGTGGAAATATCTAGAGCTGCTCTTTCTTGGGCATCCATTCTTTGGCTTCACGAAGCAGAGGCTTCAAGCTTGTGCCTTTTCAGGCGTAGGCGTCAGAAGCAATGTGGTCAGAGCCGCTGATAAATTTCTCAGTGTTCTGCTTCCTGATTTGAAGCATGATTGGTTTTATGCGAGCCCCTAGACGAGTGCACAAGATCTCGGGGGGGGGGGGGGGGGAATGTTGCATTCATATTGGGCTTCTGTGCCTTCAACTCTTCCTCATTTGGTCCCTTGTAATGGAGATGTTTATTTACTGAAATATTTATATCTCCCCTATATCCCAATTTAAACTAATTTAATTCACTAAATAGGCCTGTTTCAATAAAAAGGTTTTTGTTTTGTCAAAGGCTTTCACGACTGGAATCACTGGGTTGTTGTGTGATTTCCAGGCTGTAGGGTTGTGCTCTAGCAGCATTTTCTCCTGACGTTTCCCCTTCATCTGTGGTTGGCATCTTAACTTTGCCACCATCAGATCCTCTGAAGATGCCAGCCACAGATACAGGCAAAACGTCAGGAGAAAATGCTGCTAGAACACATTGGCCATGCAACACCCCAAAAAGAATTTGGTGGAGTCTCCTTCTCTGGAGGTCTTTAGAGGCTGGAGGGCCATCTGTCAGAAGAGATCGGATTGTGTGTTCTTGCTTGGACTGGATGACCTTTGGGGGTCTCTACCAACTTGAGGATCCTGTGATTCTCTGCTGATGAAAAGTAGAGGAGTGTCGGGTTCTCTTCTCCCAGTTGTGCTGTGGGTCAGTCTTCCAACGGAAAAAGCACCGAGACACACGCTGGTAGATTCCAACAGATTTTATTGTACCGAATACCAGAACCTTCTCTTTGGCCCACTTATATAGGGGCTCTCGCATACCAGAGGGTAATTGAGGTTTTATGGCTGGCCCATTTTATGGCTGGCATCTGTTCTTTGTCAGCCGACCGGAGATGTCAAAGATTGGAGATCATGACAAGGAGCCAACAAACCACAAGATCTATACTAGAGGGGTGCTGTGATCGCGTAAGGTTTGTGCATCTTCAACAATGCCTCAATTGGTACCTTTTAGTTGAGTTGTTTATTTATTGAGTTACAAGCCGGGTCAATGCAGGGAACACCATAGATCTGGATTTCAGGAAGACCTTCCTTCGACAAGGTCCCCAATGACCTTCTGGCAAACAAACTAGACCAATGTGAGCTAGGCTAAACTACGGTTAGGTGGATCTATAATTGGTTAAGTGAATAAACCTAACGGGCGATTCTCTGCAATGCTGCTTCTTCATCCTGGAAAGAAGTGACGAGTGGAGTGCCATCAGAAGGGTTCCGTCCTGGGCCTGGTTCTGTTCCATGTCTTTATTAATGATTTCAATGAAGGGCTAGAAGGCACGATCACCAAGTTTGCAGACGACACCAAACTGGTAGAGCGAATACTCCAGAAGACAGGAGCAGAATCCAAATGATTTTAACAGATTAGAGAGATGATTGGCCAAAACTCACAAAATGAAGTTCAACAGGGACAAATGCAAGATACTCCACTTAGGCAGAAAAAGTGAAATGCAAAGATATAGAATGGGGAACGCCTAGCTCGATAACAGTATGTGTGAAAAAGATATTGGAGTCCTCGTGGGGAGGAAGGGAAACATGAGCCAACAATGTGATGAGGCAGCCAAAAAAGCCAATGGGATTTTGGCCTGCATCAATAGGAGTATAGTGTCTAGATTCAGGGAAGTCATGCTACTCCTCTATTCTGACTTGGTCAGACCACACCTGGAATCACAGTGTCCAGTTCTGGGCACTGCAATAGAAGGGGGATGTTGACAAGCTGGAATGTGTCCAGAAGAGGGTGATTAAAATAATCAAGGGTCTGGAGAACAAGCCCTACGAGGAGCAACTGAAAGAGCTGGGCCTGTTTAGCCTGCTGAAGAGAAGGCTGAGACGAGGGCCATGTATAAATATGTGAGGGGAAGTCATAGGGAGAAGGGTGCAGGCTTGTTTTCTGCAATGGAACAATGGCTACCAACGACAGGAAAGGAGATTCCATCTGAACATAAGGGAGAACTTCCGAGAAGTTGAACTCTCTACTCCGGATTGTGGTGGAGGCTCCTTCTTTGGAGGCTCTTAAACAGAGGCCGGATGGCCATCTGTAGGGGGTGCTTTGAATGTGATTTTCCTGCTTCTTGGCAGAAAGGGGTTGGACTGGATGGTCCATGAGGTCTCTTCCAACTCTAAATTCTATAGTAAGACAGGTGTAAGTTTGACACCAATTTCAACGCCCACAACTTGATGCCATAGAATTCTGGGATTTGTAGTTTTCTCTGACAAAATGCTCAACATCCCACACAGTACGAATCCACTGAATTCTGTAGCACTGAGCAGTGATATCAGACAGCTATCATTCCGCTTTGAGTCTCATTTAAGAGAGGAAACAGGATGATGATGATGATGATGATGATATAAGAATTATTAAAAATATAATACAGTAGAGTCTCACTTATCCAACATAAACGGGCCGGCAGAATGTTGGATAAGCGAAAATGTTGGATAATAAGGAGGCATTCAGGAAAAGCCTATTAAACATCCAATTAGGTTATGATTTTACAAATTAAGCACCAAAACATCAGGTTAGACAACAAATTTGGCAGAAAAAGTAGTTCAATACGCAGTAATGCTATGTAGTAATTACTGTATTTATGAATTTAGCACCAAAATATCATGATATATTGAAAACACTGATGACAAAAATGGCTTGGCTAATCCAGAGGCTTGGCTAAGCGAGGCTTGGATAAGTGAGACTCTATTGCAGGGATCCCCAAACTAAGGCCCGGGGGCCGGATGCGGCCCTCCAAGGTCATTTACCTGGCCCCCGCCCTCAGTTTTATAATATTTTTATATCAGTTTTAATAATATAATATATTGTATATACATATAATATTGATAATAATTTTATGTTATACAATATAATACTAATAGTAATACCATATAATAATATTAATTATATGTTATATATTAGATATTATATAATAGTACTAGCTGTGCCCGGCCACGCGTTGCTGTGGCGAAGTCTGGTGGTATGGGAAATAAAGTATTGAGGAATTGGTGGTAGTTAAGGTCAAGGGTAAAGGTTTTCCCCAGACATTAAGTCCAGTCGTGTCTTACTCTGGAGGTTGGTGCTCATCTCCATTTCTAAGCCGAAGAGCCGGCGTTGTCCGTAGACTCCTCCAAGGTCATGTGGGATGACTACATGGAGCGGCGTGACCTTCCCGCCGGAGCAGTACCTATTGATGCACTCACATTTGCATGTTTTTGAACTTCTGGGTTGGCAGAAGCTGGGGCTAACAGTGGGGGCTCTCTCCACTCCCCCAATTCAAACCTGCAGCCTTTCGGTCCAGAAGTTCAGCAGCTCAGCGCTTTAACACGCTGCGCCATCAGGGGATATTATTTCCTAAAGGTTGTGAATATACAATATTGCTGATTGGTTTTTTTGTCTGTTGGAGGCAAATATGAATGCTGCAATTAGGAAAAATGATTAGGATGTAATGGCCTTGCAGTTTTAAAGCCTGGCTGCTTCCTCCCTGAGTGAATTTTTTGTTGGGAGGTGTTAGCTGGCCCTGATTCTTTCCTGTCTGGAATTCCCTTGTTTTCAGAGTGGTGTTGTTTGCCATATTTTATGTGCGTCTACTGTCTGTGGCCCTGAGAAAACAGGATTTGCCAGACTTTGATGATGGGAATACTTTGTTGGGAGGTGTTAGCTGGCCCTGATTGTTTCCTGTCTGGAATTCCCCTGTTTATTTACTGTCCTGGTTTTAGAGATTATATTGTTCTGCATTATTCTATCCCAGTAATTATTTCATATTAAAGTAGAATCTCACTTATCCAACATTCACTTATATAATGTTCTGGATTATCCAACGCAGTCTGCCTTTTCATAATCAATGTTTTTGTAGTCAGTGTTTTAAATTCATTGTGATATTGTAGTGGTAAATTTGTAAATACAGTACAGTAGAGTCTCACTTATCCAACATAAACAGGCTGGCAGAATATTGGATAAGTGAATATGTTGGATAATAAGGAGGCATTAAGGATAAGCCTATTAAACATCAAATTAGGTTATGATTTTACAAATGAAGCACCAAAATATCATCTTAGACAACAAATTTGGCAGAAAAAGTAGTTCAATACACAGTAATGCTATGTAGTAATTACTGTATTTATGAATTTAGCACCAAAATATCACAATATATTGAAAACATTGACTACAAAAATGCATTGGATAATCCAGAACATTGGATAAGCGAGTGTTGGATAAGTGAGACTCTACTGTAATTACTACATAGCATTACTGCGCATGGAACTACTTTTTCTGTCAAATTTGTTGTATAATATGATGTTTTGGTGCTTAATTTGTAAAACGATTACCTAATTTGATGTTTAATTGGCTTTTCCTGAATCCCTTCTTATTATCCAACATATTCACTTATCCTGTCGGCCTGTTTATGTTGGATAAGTGAGACTCTACTGTATATTGATAATCTTCTATTATCTGCTTAGAACTGGATTATATGAGGCCCCTTCTTCACAGCTGGATAAAATGCACACTGAAGTGGATTATATGGCAGTGTGGAGTCAAGATAATCCAGTGCAAAGCAGATAATATAAGATTATAAATGGGTTATAGAGCTGTGTAGAAGGGCCTTGAGTCTACACTGCCATATAATCCAGTTAAAATCAGATAATCTGTGGAAGAAGTCTAAGTGAGGCCTAAATCAGCCTGTCCCCTAACTGAAGCCTGGCTGTCCCTTGGCTGGTTGCTAGGCAACCAAGTGGGCAGAGATTAGCCCTCTAAACTGGCAGCAATTGGATAAAAAAAATTATTGCTCTCCCTCTAATTAGGACTTTATTTTTCTTTTCTTTTTGTTGTATCAACCTGGAGGCATGGATGATGGGTTGTGTTGTCAAATTTCGAGGTTGCGGGGCCTGTACTTTTGATGTTTTGTCCACTGCCCTGATGCCATCACTCTTTTATATATATAGATAGTGGTATAGTTCAATATAGTAATATATAATGCTAATATTGTGTTATGCTAATAATATAATATATTGTATGTACATACAGCTGCTCTGAGTCCCCTTCGAGGTGAGAAGGGTGGGATATAAATGTAGTAAATAAATGCAGTAAATAATTAATTAATTTTAGACTTAGGCTCGGCCAAGGTCTGACATGACTTGAAGGCACACAACAACAACAACAACAACAACAACAACAACAACAATCCTAATTAACTTGACTATCTCATTGGCTAGTAACAGGCCCACACTTTCCATTGAAATCCTATGTTTATGTTGGTTATAATTGTTTTCATTTTTAAATATTGTATTTGTATTGTTCTTTAGTTGTTGTTGTTGTTGCACTACAAATAGGACATGTGCAGTATGCATAGAAATTTGTTTGTATTTTTTTTCAAATGATAATTCGGCCCCTCAACAGTCTGAAGGATTGTGGACCGGCCCTCTGTGTTGTCGACCGCGTTTTAGGGGATCGGGGCCCTTGAGGAGAGACCCGATCCGGTCCTGAGAGAACGGACCTTGGCGAAGCCAAAAGGAAAATACGAGCCGCAATACAACCTGAAGCCGAAATGAAGAAGGTCCGCCAAAGTTGAAGGAAAATCCGCCAAGGAGTCTTTATTGAGCAATTCAGCTGAAGAGGACTCTGGTAGCGATCATTCGACTTACCAGCAGTCCCATACAATCAAAATAAAACCATATTTATACAAAATTTCAGTCTGACAGCCCTTTGAATTTCCCGCCCTGCTTCCCCGCCCATCTGATCGTTGATAGCCTAGAAGGTTGAACCAGAGGATTAAGTCCTGCTAGACTGATTTCTAAAGGGTGCTTATTTTATTAATGGCAGCAGTCAAGGATGTCCGGGTTTCTGTCACATATACAGATTCCAGATATGCCTTGGGGTGTCAGAGATGGAAGCAAAGATGGGTGGTGACAAGCCATATTGACAGGCTCTGCAGGGCGCCTTCCTGAGGTGTCCTGGTTTTTCCTTTGGGTGAGCTATGACAATGTTTGCCTTGGGGCGAATCACCTTTAGGTCAGCAATCTCCGAATTCGGCGACTCAAGCCCTATATTGTCCATGCAATTTGAATTTGATTGGATTTAGCGGTGGCAGATTATCCTTTTGTTTTTTTGGGAAAGGAAGTCTGGATCATAGGAAATGGGATAAGTTCTGAGGTTCATGCTGAGTTCAAAATATTTCTTATTTGATTTCATAATTTGACAATTATATGAAATAAAATGAAAAATAAAATAAAGTTGGAATATAAACCATGCTGGGAAAAATACATATTTTCCGGGGATCCCAAAGAGTACAGATACATATAGGCAGATAGATAGATTTCATGGAAATAAGGGAGAATTCATAAAAGTGAGTTGCATTTCATAAAGGGGAATCATGAATGATATAAACAATTGAAAATATTTGATAAGAACGAAGTTCATAACATCTGGAGAACCCAGCATGGAAATTCATAAAAGTGGAGTTTTAGCAGCATGATTTTACAATTCATGAAGTTGTTATCTCTTGCCTCAGGCTAAAAGGTCAAACACCTTTTGTACAGAGAGTTTTAGTAAACCACAGTAAACTCCAGTAAAAAGTCTCAATCACCTTCTACTATAAATATATGGAATATAGAACATAAAGTCTTGATTTTTGAACTGTCTTTTACAAAGTCCTGGGGGGGGGGGGGTGGTCACCTCGATCACATCTGCTTAAAAAGTTTGAGGACCCCTGCTCTATTGTATTGCACTTTGAATCAAAAACACGACCAGGTTGTCTTTAGAGTGCATTGTGTTTCCTGAAAAAGTGAGAAGCTCCACCCTCATGATGACGTAAGGCAAAAAAATTGTTCTTACTAGCGCATGCGCATTTATCCTTCAGCGTCTCTATGATAGACTGACCCGATGTGGCGTGTCTCGGCGGAAGCAACTAGCTCCACCGACCGGAAGTGCCTTGCATTCCGGCTCCTTCCGCGTCCGGCGTGGTTGTTGCAGTCCTTTCTCGTTCTCTTCCCGGTCCCGCCTGCCATGGCGCTGTTTGAGCAGATGCGAGCCAATGTGGGGAAGCTGCTGAAGGGCATCGATAGGTATAGTCCTGAGAGAGAAAGTGATTGACGGGCTGGAAGGGAGGGCATTGGTTCGGGGTTGCTATGGTTACATTTTCCCTCTCCCCTCCCCTGAATCAGGTCCTTCAAAGAGGCCCACCTTGCTGCATGAAGTACAGGTGGCTGTTTAACCCTGAAGCAATGTATTTTTCCGTCTTAACTGCTGTCCAGGGATCCCCGTAGAGAAGGGGCTTTATAGCTGCTAACCAGCCCTGTGATGCAGCAGCTAAAAAAGCCAATGCGATTCTAGCCTCCATCAGTAGAATTAGTGTCAAGATCAAGGGACGTTATAGTATTACACTGTTCTGTTTCAAGGATATTGATGGAAGGCGTCCAGTGGAGGGTGATCAAAATACTAGAACAGGCATGGGCAGACTTCAGACTTCCCTCCAGGAGTTTTGGACTCGCAACACAACTCCATTATGGGAGTTGGAGTCCAACACCTGGAGGGAAGGCTGAAGTTTGCCCATGCATGTGCTAAAAGGTCTGAAAATCATGGCTCTTTATGTACATGATTTTTAGACCTTTTAGCACAGGCATGGGCAAATTTGAGCCTTAAAGTGACCTTACCTTGTGTTAGTCTAGATCAGCTCAATCTTCGTGACCGCGTCGTCCCCATGAACCCACCCGGTCGCTGAGATCTTCCGGGGAGGCCCTCCTCTCGCTTCCGCCCTCCTCACAACTGCGTTTGGTGGGGACGAGAGAGAGGGCCTTCTCAGCCGTGGCTCCCCAACTCTGAAACTCCCTCCCCAGGGAGATTAGGTTGGCTCCCTCTCTACCTTCCTTCAGGAAACAACTGAAGACTTGGATGTTTCGGCAGGCCTTTGGAGATACAGTCATTAAATAATCAGCCTCAGAGGGTTTTTAATAATCTATCCCATTTTTATTACGATTTTACCATTTATGTGTTTTAAATGCAATTTTTTAATCCTGTATTTTTGTTTTAATTGATATATTGTATTACTGTTTTATCTTTTTATAGTATGATTGTATTCGTTGCCTATGTTTTGTTCTATGTTGTTTGGGCCTCTGCCCCATGTAAGCCGCCCCGAGTCGCCACGGGGAGATGGTGGCAGGGTATAAATAAAGTTTTATTATTATTATTAATGTCACATTTGGCTTCCACAGAGCTGATCTGGGAATCCTTCACATTGAGTGGTCAGTATAGATGCGCTCTAAGTTAAAGAAACTCCAAAGAATGCTGTGAATTGGCTCTCAAGCTAAAATCAAGAACATTCTAAGAAGCAGTGTCCAAAATAATTTTCATGCTACAATCCAGAATTTTATGCTACAATGAACAAACAAGCGGATAAGAAGTGAAATCATCTGTTTATCTAATGAAATATATTACCATTTTTCCTTTCATCAACACCAGCATTAGTGAAATTCTATGACTAGGAATTGTAAAGGTTATACATTCTGAAATAGTAGCCTGTGGCAGTGTGTGGCTGAATGGCAGGATTAAATTTATTTCTTCTCCATTTGTTTCCTAGCAAAATAGATCCACAAACTCATACAGGATGTATGTAATGGGTTAGGAAATGAAGCACTGTCAGAAAGTGGAATCTGTTGAAAAGTGGAATTCAAATTATTTTAACCATTTTAGCTCCTGAAAAATGAAAATAACATATTATATATCACTTTTGAATGTATGTTAACACCCAAAGAGCTTTTGTGTATATTCAAAAATTATTCAAGGGGAAGTCCCCAATTTTCATGGCTCTCTATGAGTGGTTGAGGGACCTGGGAACTTTTAACCTGGAGAAGAGAAGGCTGAGAGATAATAATGATAATGATAATAATAATTTTGTTTATATCCCGTCACCATTTCCCTGAAGGGACTCAGGGTGGCTTACAAAGCAACAAAAGTGCACACGGAATGTATAAAAAACAACAAGAATGTGCCCAAAACAATAAGCAGCACCAAGTAACATAAAATAACAACTTACAAAAATTAACAGAAAACATCTAAATTAAAATGAAAATAACCAATGAAACTCAACAATAAATTGTAGTTAAAAGCGAACTATACAAACCAAGTTTAACATCCCAGCCACAAAGAGGTTAAAATATCAGCATTAAAATGACAGGGTAAAACTTCATTCTATTTACGTCATCCAATTTAGAGGATGACCTAGACATGATGACAGCCATATTTGAACATTTGAAAGGAGGATATGGAAGACAAAGCAAGTTTGTTTTCTGCTGTTCCAGAGATTAGTCCACAGAGCAAGGTATTCAAGTTACAGGAAACGAGATTCTAGTTAAGCCAGGCATGGGCCAACTTCGGCCCTCCCTTTAGATGGCTGTTAGGAATTGTGGGAGTTGAAATCCAAAACATCTGGAGGGCTGAAGTTTGCCCATGCCTGACCTAAGCATTAGAAAGACTTATAAGAGGCTGACTTGTGGTGTGTCCTCTGGAGGTTTTAAAACAGATTTATTTATTTATTTAATTTATATGCTGCTCTTCTGCTGGATGGCCATTTGTCAAGAATGCTTATACTGTGTCTTCCTGCTTGACAGAATAGGAGTTGACTGGATAGCCCTAAGGGTCTCCTCCACCTCTGATTCTATGTGACCTGATCCTCTTTTTGCACTGGAGGTTCTGGCACTAAACTGTGGGTTTTTTAAGAATATAGGCAATTCCCAAGTTACGGACAAGATAGGCTTTGTAGATTTTTTCTTAAGTTGCATTTGCATGTAAGTTGGAACAGGTACATTTTTAAAGTGTAACTCCAACTTCATTTAGCATAGAGAGGGGTGAATGTGGGGTTTGTGTTTTTATCTGTTCCCATATGCAGAAAATTTCACCTCACCTTCTGTCCCTGTGATAGTTGGATTTTGAAAAATTTAATCAGATGTTTGTAGCTTGGGGACTGCCTGTAGTTAATAAGCAATCACTTATATTCTATTTTTCTATTTTTAAAAGGGGGAAATGGAACATGAGATGTACAGAAAAAAGCAGACAATGAAAATTTATGTGGCAACTGTAATGACGTATTGTACATACTTACATTGTATATGTATTAGTTTTAGTAAAAATATGAGATGAGATATTCTGAATGATAAAAGTTTTTGATAACTCTACAACAGACAAAGGTTTTTGGCATTCTTAAATGCTTTGCTCTAGATGCTTCTCCATGTTGTTTCCATCCTTTCCTCAGATATAACCCAGAGAACTTGGCCACATTGGAGCACTATGTGGAGACCCAGGCCAAAGAGAATGCCTATGACTTGGAGGCCAACCTGGCTGTACTCAAACTGTGAGTGTTACTGTATGCCTGACACTGCAAAAATTCAGAATGATGCCACTCAGGGCACAATAGATGACAGACAGATATTTGTACTGTATGCCATTTTTGCTACAGAAGCTGGACTGTCATATTCAAATCTTGGCCTAGCTGTGGTTTGTTAAATGGCTTGGGACTCTTTGAGGTTAGCGAATCCTCTGTAAAGTGGGCCTATAAATGACGACCTCAGCACTGTGGTACAATTATGTAGAGGTTGGAACACTTATTAGTATATATCTGAGTTGAAGGGGAAAAGCCATACCCGTTGTGCCAAAAGATCTACAGAATTGTGCCTCTCCCATCTTCTTGGAGTCTCAAAATACTCTCTTTCTCTTCCAGGTATCAGTTTAACCCTGCCTTATTCCAAACCACAGTGACTGCCCAGATCCTTCTGAAGGCCCTGACTAACTTGCCCCACACAGACTTCACACTCTGCAAATGTATGATTGACCAAGCTCATGTATCCTTGATCTGAGGGGAAAACACTGCAATGTACCAAGAGTGGCTGGCTTTCAATTTTAACTAACCATGAACTTCTAAGAGGCTTCAAACAAACTTTGATATTTAGGAAGTGTTTTTTATATAGATTGAGACAGGTTAAAATAGTTTAAAATGAAGGTTTGGCGTAAAACCAGTTAGACTCCAAAGACTTTTGATGAATATTTTGATGAATAAGGTTAGTAGCTCACTTTAGGCCCCCAAAGAGAAAGTGTTCCATAGCAGAGAACGCCATAGGGAAGAGAAGGTTGTTATCATCCTACCATAGTAAGTCTTCCATTATTAGGACCCCAGAACCATCTTTACCCTTAAGCTGCACATTGATCCCGACAAGCAGAGACACACTTATGTTATAGCAAAATCAGTGGAGCTTAAAGGGTTGTGATGAACATTATCTCTACTCAGCAGGGTTAGGTTAGCCTATCTGTTTAGGAAGCTACCAAAGGTAACAGTAGATAATGACAACACGGATTAGGACCAACAGTTACACCAAAAAGAGTTTAAAAGTTCCTGTGATCCCTAGAATTGTCTTTTTCAATTGGAATTTCTACAAAACCTAATTCCTTTATCCAGTTTCCTTAATGTCATTCCTTCCAGCAAGAAGAGAAACCAATCCGTCAGATCTTATACCTGGGTGAGCTGTTGGAAACATGCCACTTTCAGGCTTTCTGGGTAAGCTAAGCCTCTACCTCTAAATGGGAGCCTTTTGCATTTACTAAAGTTTTAGACATAACAGACCCCTAATGATGTCTGTCTGTTTCATTCTGCTCAATCTCAAAATGCCATGTTTAACAGTTGTCTTCTACATTTCACTAAGTGCACAGACAGTGCTGTCTGCCTTATATTTTGATTGCTGAAGTTCTAAAATCACATTTGTTGGTGTTTTCTTTTTGTTCAGACTTTGGAAAGGGGTATTTCTCTGAAATTAGAATTTAGACTTTTTTCCTTAGGCAGGATTGCCATTTTTAAAAAAGTAAACAAAACAAAAAACAAAGAAAGAAAGACTTCCCTAATTTATAAAGTAAAACAGAGTTACTCTCAGTGATACCAAGGTGGAGTGAAAGGCATTATCTATCATTTCAAGGCCCTGGGTTATACCAAAAATGATGCTCTCTTTTTTATTTTTAGTTGATTATAAATATTTGTTGTTGTTTGGTAGCAAGCCTTGGATGAGAACATAGCTCTCCTGGATGGGATCACAGGATTTGAGGACTCTGTTAGGAAATGTAAGTGTACTTCCCTCCACAATTATATGCTGCTTTCTCCTTCTTCATACTCTGAAATGTCTGTATCTGTTGTCTTGTTGTTTTTTGCAGTTATCTGTCACGTAGTTGGGATCACGTACCAACATATCGACCGCTGGCTTCTAGCCAAGATGTTGGGTGACCTCACAGGTGAATATCTACTGTATATAAGCATATCCCACTGACCCAGTCTTCTTTTCTAGGGGGCATGTAACGTGATGGGTCAGCTGTGTTTGCTTCTCTTTCTAAACTGTTCCTGTATAAGCTCATGACTTGAACAATCTGTATGATATCAAGAAACAGTGCTTGAGTTTTCTTACTGCAGTAACTTCCTTGATGGGTGAAGTAGAATTGTTTCTCTCCCCATCCTGCCCCCATCTTGACTTTCTGTTTGTTGCAGATAACCAACTCAAGTCTTGGATGAGCAAATATGGCTGGACAGAGTCAGAGCCTGGGACGATCTTTATCTGCAACCAGGAAGAGAGCATCAAGCCCAAAAACATTGTGGAGAAGATAGACTTTGACAGTAAATGTCTCCCCTCACTCACCCTTTTTAAACTTTCTTGGCAGCCTTGTTTATTTCCGCATTGTGATCCCTTCTCTTAATGAAACAGGAGCTGACTTGCAAACAGTATTGCCTTCCCTGCAGTTAAAAACTGAATATCAAAGAAACCCAGCTTCTGTGTTTTACAAATAAAGTATGGACACAGGCCTGAGTTTGCGAATTATAAAAAGGCTCCCAATAGCCTCTTATAAAGGGCATGATTGAGCAAAAAAAAAATGCTTGCAAGCTGCAATTTGCCCACTTTTAAGATTAATTGAGGTTTGGGAAAATTATTTTTTGGTATATCACTCTGAAATGTTCCAAACAGCATGGCCAAACTAACTGAGAATTTTGGGAAGTGTGCTTCAGAAATGTAACTTTCCCAAGTTCTGTTGAGGAATTGTTGAACTGATTCAACTGGAGCTAGCATCACATTTTCTGAATCTTTGTCTGATTTCTTCCAGGTGTCTCGAGTATCATGGCATCTTCACAATAAGAAAGCATCTTCCATAGATTCTCAGTTGTTGCTTATTGGATTTATATGAAATATTTTCAAAAATTTGTCAATAAAAGGACTCTAACATGCCCTGTGATTTACTTTGCTCCGGTCAGTCTTGCCTATGGCATCTACCATTCATTTGTATCTTGGAGAACAGCCATGACACAGCAGAGAGAGGTCACTGCCATTTACAAGTTTGAAAGTATTGTGGCTAGAGAAAAATGAGCACTAACCTTGAGAATACAGCTGGTTGACAAAAAGAAGATTGACTTCAGTGGGAAGAACATAAGTTTTCCCTCATCCTGCCCATCACATATCACCATTGTGTTTGCCACTAAACTGATGGGAAGTAGATGATTTCAGAGAAGAGACAGGATGAACGCCATTTCTTAATGATTTTCATGTTTCTCCATGCCACACACCAGAATGGCCTTCTTGTCAAGCCTATTGACAATGTTCTTTATGCATTCTTTTTTTCCCTTTGAGTGTGAGAGTACAGCAGGGGTATCCAAAGTACAGCCCCTGAAACCCGTCAAAGTTTCTAAACTAAATTTAACAAGAAAATTTCCAAAAATGTGCCCAATTCATAATAGTCCGGTTCCACTGACCCTCCAAAGCCTGCCAAATCTTCCCACAACACAAACAGATCTGAAAATCGGCAAAAGTGATATTCAATGCTGCTGTTAGCTGGCTCTTAATTTAGGCTGTCCCTCATCCTGTGAATGGGCCAATTTCAAGTTAGCTAATGTATAAAGTAAGGCACTCTTCTCCATGTGGGATGTGTTCCCAAAGAGAATGCTGTTACCTAAAAACCAACGAACATTAAAACTAGCTTGCTTCCAATTCCAGCATAACAGACACATGCTGTCCTAGAAAGTTATCCTCTAGGACAGTGGTTCTCAACCTGTGAGTCCCCAGGTGTTTTGGCCTACAACTCCCAGAAATCCCAGTCAGTTTACCAGCTGTTAGAATTTCTGGGAGTTGAAGGCCAAAACATCTGGGGACCCACAGGTTGAGAACCACTGCTCTAGGAATCTGCTAGATTCTCATATGCAACTCTGTTCCTTCCAATGGAAGCATACCATAGAATTGCCCGGAAGACCTAGCTAATTCCTTGGGAGAGCTTCTTGCCCAAGCTATACAGTATAGCTGTCCTTTTACGAATATATGATAAGGAGCATTTCCCAATTAATGATGCCAATGCAAATGTTTAAAATCTTCAGTGGAATTAGTAACTGAACGAGAGAATGAGGATTCTTCCCTGTTAAACTAAAATACTATGAATGTGCACACATGGTCATAAATGGGAAACTCGGATCTTAGAAAACTTATCACCATTAGGTGGTGCTCGGGAGTCAACACAGAAAGTGGAACTCTTATTATTTTACTGACTTCAACCACCAGGCAGCATCAACTATTGCACAGGATACTGAGACTCTGAGCCTATTACTATCATCTCTCACTGGAGATGTGAGCAGGTGTTGCCTGGACACTTCCCAACCTGATGCTGCAGAAGTTAAGAACATTTCTAGAGTGTTTCCTCTGGTTACCGTAAAAGTTACACTATACAGGCTTCTGCATTCTATTCCCAGAACAAATTTGTGCATCTGTATCGTTCTGTTGGAAGAAAAAAATCCCAGTAGTTTAGCCAAGGATTGATGCATTGTAGGAGCCACAAATCCCTGCAGGAGTGGTGCAAGATCTTATATTAGTCTTAAGGTAAAGGTAAAGGTTTTCCCCTGACAATAAACCTAGTCGTGTCTGATTGGGGGTTGGTGCTCATCTTTATTTCTAAGATGAAGAGCTGGCACCGTCCGTAGATACCTCCAAGGTCATGTGGCTGGCATGACTGCACTTTCGAACCAGGAACAGAAACTTTTTCAAATGTCATTACATAGTGTAATCTAACTTTATACAGAATACATTAGAAACATAATTTTACCCAATTTCTTCATGAAAGCCTTTATTCAAGGGTCACACCTGTGTGATGCTGCCTACCTCTTTAGTAACTTTCTTATATGTTTCTTGTATATTCACAAATTATTAATCTATATTAGTCTAAGGAAGAAGGAAATAGGTGTCACAAACTATGTTGAATTGCTTGAGACTCCATGAGATGCTCATTGAAAAACTAGAGCAAAATGTGCTGCAGGATGTCCCACAGAAACAGTTTTTGCAGTTTAATAGACTTTTTCCCAGTGGCGAAGTGTGTTAAAGCGTTGAGCTGCTGAACTTGCAGACCGAAAGGTCCCGGGTTCAAATCCCGGGAGCAGAATGAGCTCCCGCTGTTAGCCCCAGCTTCTGCCAACCTAGCAATTCGAAAACATGCCAATGTGAGTAGATCAATAGGTACTGCTCCGGCGGGAAGGTAATGGCGTTCCATGCAGTCATGCCAGCCACATGACCTTGGAGGTGTCTATGGACAATGCTGGCTCTTCAGCTTAGAAATGGAGATGAGCACCAACCCCCAGAGTCAGACATGACTGGACTTAACGTCAGGGGAAAACCTTTACCTAGACTTTTTCCAAGTTTTTTGTTAGAACCAATTAGGAAATGACATTTATAACCCAAGGGTAGTACTATTGATAAATAACGTCAGGATGGTCTCTGCTATAGTATTGCCACTATCTATTGCCATGAAAACTGGACAGTGAAAAATGCTGACAAGAACAAAACTGCATTTGAAATGGGCTGGAGAAGAGTTCTACATATACCATGGGCTGCTAAAAAGACAGATAAATAGATAAATAAATGAAGCCTGAACTCTTCTAACAAATGAAGGCAACTAAACTGAGGCTGTCATGTCTTGGACACATCAAGGATGACTCACATTGGAAATAGACAACAGAAGAAGGCAGAGGAAAAAGGGGGGCTGTGTTACAACATCATCTATTAGCACTATCATCCCACAAATTAGAAACATCTCTAATTTGTAGATCTCCAAATACAAATGTATATTTATCTTTTGTTCTTTAAACATATGACTCATTGGATGTAGTCATAAATTGATTCCACCTTCCAAGCACTGCTTTGCACTTGCCTTCATTTCGTGAGCTTTGAGGTTGTAGGTGAGTAAGTTTGCTCTTTCCTGGCCTGTAATAGCTCTGGCTACCAGATCTATATATATAAAAGAGTGATGGAATCAGGGCACCGGACAAAACAACAAAACTACAGGCTCCCCAACCTCGAAATTTGACAACACAACCCATCATTCATGGCTCTAGGTTGATACAACAAAAAGAAAAGAAAAATAAAGTCCTAATTAGAGGGAAAGAAATAATTGTTTTTATCCAATTGCTGCCAGTTAGAGGGCTAAGCTCTGCCCACTTGGTCTCCTAGCAACCTACTCAGCCCAGGGGACAGGCAGAGTTAGGCCTCAGGCCTCTTCCACACTGCCTATAAGATACAGATTATCTGATTTTAACTAGATTATATGGCAGTGTAGACTCAAGGCCCTTCCACACAGCTATATTACCCATTTATAATCTCACTAGCTGTGCCCGGCCACGCGTTGCTGTGGCGTTGTCTGGTGGTGTTGGTGAGAACTTGTTGAGGTAGTGGTGGTATTGAATGTCTGTTGTAGGGTCTATGTCCCTGTGTAGTAGTGTATAGTTTTTATACATTGTCCATGTGTTGTGAATGCTTGGATTGTGTCCTGCTGCATAGTAGAAAGGGTTGGGCTGGATGGCCCTTAGGGGTCTCTGCAAACTCTTGGATTCTATGCTTCTATTATTATTATTATTATTATTATTATTATTATCATCATCATCATCATCATCATCATCATCATCATCATCATTATCATGTAGAGGCTGGATGGCCATCTGTCAGGAGTGCTTGGATTGTGTCCTCCTGCATGGTAGAAGGAATACCACCACTACCTCAACAATTTCTCACCAACACCACCAGACAACGCCACAGCAATGCGTGACCGGGCACGCTAGTCTCTTATATTTTCCACCTTAAAATGTTCAAAGAAGGAATCAGGTATCCTGTTATGGCCTGGGCTGTTGCTTTCATACCCACAGCTGTAGTTATTTCTGCCAATATCCATGTAGTTTACTTGAGGATTATGTGCACTTTCATGCCAGGGACATGGGAGCAAGAGGCCTCTGTAGGTCCATAGTCAATTTAGAAGGGGAACTGAGCTTAAATGCTTCAAAAACTTTGAGCCAAAGAGAGAAATAGGAGATGTAACTGGCAAAATGTGAGGAAAGCATTCAAAAAAAAGGGTAGACAATGTGAAAAGTTCTGTTGTCTCTTGTCAATCTGTCCCTTTCCCCTTCCCTCCCGAGACAATTTAGATAGCTCAACTCTTGGCCTGGAAATCAAAAACACGCTCCCCCTACCCCCCGTCAAATTCATTTTGTAATCTGTCTGGGAACTCGCCTGAATAAAGTTTCTCTCTGGCTGGCCATGCTACTGGGAACTGGGCCCAGAACTTCATGAATCCCTCCAGGAATAGGGAAGAAACACTTCACTGTTCTTGTTAGATGACTCTACCTGAGCAAATGCAAGAGAAGATGAAGGCACTCCTTTCAGTAAAGCTTCCAAGGGAAACGTCCAAAGTTGGTTTATGAGTGTTGCCCATCTGACCTAAGCATTTTCCCACCCTGCCGCGTCAGCAGTCACCGAACACACTGACACATTTTTTTATCCTACTGACAGTTCTGTGATATGTGTGTGCATGTTTTTTCAGTGTTGGCAGCCTCTCTGTGACACTATGAAGTAACACTTATTTTTAACTTTCCTTTGTCAGTCGCTTATAAAAAAAGGGAGGGTGCACTCAGATGATGTTGTGAATTGTATAGATGCTTTTGTATTTCAGCTCCCAGCATTTTTGAGCATGAGCTATTTTGACTACATCTCAGTGGTATTGTAGTCATAAAATCATAGAATCATAGGGTTGGAAGAGACCTTGTGGGTCATCCAATCCAACCACCTCCCAAGAAGCAGGAAAATCGCATTCAAAGCACAACATCTGGAAGGATTCATACACTTCAACCTAGGGTTCGGCACATATCAGTTTGTTTCCTCTGAATTAAGGCTGTATTATGGAAAATGGGGCCACGCAGTTGGTTCATTTGAGTTTGTACTAGTACAGTAGAGTCTCACTTAACCAACATTCGCTTATCCAACATTCTGGATTATCCAACACATTTTTGTAGTCAATGTTTTCAATACATCGTGATATTTTGATACTAAATTGGTAAATACAGTAATTACTATGTAGCATTACTGCCTATTGAACTACTTTTTCTGTCAAATTTGTTGTATAACATGATGTTTTGGTGCTTAATTTGTAAAATCATAACCTAATTTGATGTTTAATAAGCTTCTCCTTAATCTCTCCTTATTATCCAACATATTCGCTTATCCAATGTTCTGCCGGCCCGTTTATGTTGGATAAGTGAGACTCTACTGTACATATTTTTAAAATATAAGAGGTTAAATAAATGCTGAAGCTAACATCTATATATACAAAATGATTATGAAATTTCGGCCTAGAACAAAACAACAAAACTACACATCCCAGAAACACTAAAGTAGGCAGCACAACCCCTCATCCATGCCTCTAGGTTCATACAACAAAAAGAAAAGAAAAATAAAGTCCTAATTAGAGGGAGAGAAATAATTGTTTTTATCCAATTGCTGCCAGTTAGAAGGCTAATCTCCGCCCACTTGGTCTCCTAGCAACCCACTCAGCCCAGGGGACAGGCAGAGTTAGGCCTCACTCAGGCCTCTTCCACTACCTATAAAATACAGATAATATAAATGTCTACCATTTGTTGTTGTGTCTTTTCCCCACTTTCCCCATTTGTCCTCAATCTATTTAAATTGCTTCAAATTAAGTTCAAAATGTAGATGTACTTTGCTCTCGATTAACTTAACAAAAGGAAGAGGAGAGGCACTGATGAGATCCACTTTTCTCTGTAGATCCAGAAAAAACCCAAACTGCTCCAATCTCTCTTGGTAGTACTCTGATGTTCTTTGGCCACACATGTCCTGTTTTTCCTCTGTAAAAAACTAGGTGGTATGCAAGCTGAAAGTGAAGTGGAAAAAAATGCTTGTTTCCAATGAGGGCTGCTGCCTGTGAATGCAATGCTCTTTCCCTCGCATCTGCGTGAATGCAGTGCCTCTGGAAGTGGGGAAGGGGGGGGGGGTCTGTTGCTGGCAGCCAAATGGCCATAGATCAGATGCAGCCATTCAGGCACACATGCCTCTGCTGCGCCGCCTGGTTTGCTTTGTGCAGGCCGAGGCCGTCTGCTTTGTCGGAGCTGTGCGCCTGAAATTTCCGTCGATTACAGAAGGGAAGCCGAGTTCCAGAAGGCAGCCATATAAAGCCTGTCTCCAGATGCAGAGATTCTCCAGTGTAAGGCTGAGAATTTGGCAGTCGACCAGATGTGCACATCTTGGGCCATTTCGAACTTGGCTGCCGGTCTTCCTTCCCTCCTTGCTGCTTGTAATTCCAGCAACATTTTTGCTTCCCTGCACAGCTCTCCCCCTCCCTTTTGCTGTTTTCTACTTAGTGGTCCCGCCAGGGTCGTGCCCTCTCTTTTCCTGTCCACAGAGATACTGAACATTCCAGAGATTTGTGTGCAGATATTTAGATGTTGACTGAGATTTCACCCATCCTTCAAAGCAGGGGGCTATTTTCCTTGTTTAAAAATGTATTGGGAGCAGGAACCAGATTCCATAGAAGAGCGGCTGTCATCCAAATACTTCAGCTACTATCTACTTGAGACTACCTTGAGACTGTTAAAGGGTTATGAGGATCTATTGCAAACCCATGGTGGGGTATCTCCCTTTTGTGTTTGTTTGTTTGTTTTGGTTTTTTTTGGTTGTCAAGTTGATTTTGACTTATGGTGAGCTTATGAATGAGACACTTCCACAAATGACTAGTTATCAACTGCCCTGCTCAGATTTTAATCAATCCACCTGTATTCAGTCTCTATGTTCTTCCTATTGATTTATACTTTATCAAGCACTAGCTGTGCCTGGCCACGCGTTGCTGTGGCAAAGTATGGTGGTATGGGAAATAAAAGTATTGAGGAATTGGTGGTAGTTAAGGTAAAGGGTAAAGGTTTTACCTTACATTAAGTCCATTATAAATGGGTTAAATAGCTGTGTGGAAGGGCCTTGAGTCTACACTGCCATATAATCCAGTTAAAAGCAGATAATCTGTATTTTATAGGCAGTGTGGAAGAGGCCTAAGTAAAGCCTAACTCTGCCTGTCCCCTGGCCTGAGTGGGTTGCTAGGAGACCAAGTGGGCGGAGCTTAGCCTTCTAACTGGTAGCAATTGGATAAAAACAATTCTTCCTCTCCCTCTAATTAGGACTTTATTTTTGTTGTCTTTTTGTTGTATGAACGTAGAGGCATGGATGAGGGCTTGTGCTGCCAAGTTTAGTGTTTCTGGGATGTGTAGTTTTGTTGTTTTGTCCTAGGCTGAAATTTCATTACCCTTTTATATAGAGAGATTATTGTATTTTCCAGTCTCCTGATATGGTTGAAGTATGACAACTTCAGTTTTATACCAGTGCCAAAATCTCCATTGTCTAATGTGTTACTAGTTCAGGATCATTTCTCAAGTTTCCCGGCCCAAACTTAAGACCTAGTGATGGCCCTTAATGATGGTAAGGAAGAGGGAGCAGTCTAGTTTTTAGCTACCCTGGAGTCTAGGACTTGGAGCAATGGGTTCAAATTACAGGAAAGGAGATGCCACCTGAATTTTAGGAAGAACTTCCTGACCATGAGAGCTGTTCAGCAGAAGATGGATGATGCTCCTTTGGAAGCTTTTGAGCAGTGACTTGTCATCTGTCCAGGATGCTCTGATTGTGCTTTTCCTGCATGGCAAGAAGGAGTTGGACTTGATGGCCCATGATTTTCATCTAAGCTTAAGTCCAAACCCAGACCTTGGTGATAGGGAATGTTCTCTTGGATAGAAACCCCACTCATGGCAGACTCTAGACTTATGCTTTTCCTCAACTTCTTCCTCCCCCCATCCAGAGTCCATATATCAGCTTTATACATCACCAAAGGAAACCTTTTATATGGTATGCCAGTGACTTGCCTATTTAAGATTGATGCTGCCATATCAGGTGTGTCTTGTCTTTGACAGGAGTCAGGGAGTGAACAGAAATATCCAGAAAGTCAAGGCGTATGGGGCAGTTATTGGCAGTGCTGCGTCATCGACTTGCATTCCATACTATACCCACATGCTGCATTGATACATCAGCACACAAAATGGGTGTTGCAAGACGAGCAGCAACACCCAGGGAAAGTCACTGTGGAATGCAGTCTATCAAAACTAACCACCCAAAGGAATGATAGTTTTGTCTCCATTGAGATGGAACAAGAACTGACAGCTTAGGTGCTCATAGCAGATACTCACACTGGGTGGGCAAACAGCTCAGAGGTTGAAGTCATGAGTTATGGATGCGTTAATTGCCATATTTTCATCTTTTTAAAATGACATTTACAATTATAAGCTGAGACCTCATGAAATAATTGTTTTTGTGTGCTTTCAAGTTGTTGTTTTTCAACTTAGGGCAACCTTAGGATGAACCTCTCACCAGAGCCGGCCCTAGGTATTTTTCAAGTGTAGGTGAACAGAATTTTGCCCCCCCCCCCCCCAAACCAATCACTGAAAAATAAAAGCGTTGGATAAGTGAAAATGTTGGATAATAAGGAGGGATTAAAGAAAAGCCTATTAAACATCAAATTACATTATGATTTTACAAATTAAGCACCAAGACATCATGTTTTACAACAAATCAACAGAAAAGGCAGTCTCGACTGCGCCCCCATATGTTTTGTGCGCCAAGCGACCGCTTAATTCGCCTCATTGTTGGACCGGCTCTGTTTTTATTGCTCTCTGTCCAAGAACTGCAGGTGAACTATCAATCTCAGTATCTACAACTCCAAAGTGTCCAGGCCAATTTCCCACGAAGCCCACCAGTATTCAAATGTGGGCATATTGGGAATGCATGCCAAGTTTGGTCCAGATCCATCTTTGTTTGGATTCACAGTGCTGTCTAGATGTAGAAAAACTACAACTCCTACAACCTCCAAAGGCCTCCAGTATTTTTTCTTGGTCATCTGTGTGCCAAGTTAGTTCTAGGTCCATTGCAGATGGAGTTCAGAGTGCTCTTAGACTGCAGATGAACTATACATCCAAGTACCTACAACTCCTATGAATCATGGTGAATTCTCCACAAACATTGCCAGTTGCTGATCAATTCCTCTGTTGGCTGTGTGCCATAGAAAGTAATAGGAAAGGGTTAAGGGAGAGACAGTGGGTGGGGACATGCAAATTACACAACAATGGAGAGAGTCAGGAACACAGGGATGTCTGTGGTGGAGGAAACACATGAAATCTAGGATGAAATTGTCCTTGTAGGAAAGCCTTGACTTGAGTGGGGGGCAATGTGATATTTGTGGGGAACATTGGCAGGGCTCTTGGACATGTTCATGGCACTTGCCATTACCTGCAATGTCATTGGAGGGAGGGCCATGGGTGTCTCCTGAGTGGTGGGAGATATAGCTGTTTGTGGAAATGGGTGCTTGTCTGTGTAAGTGGAAACCTCAGCCATATTTTCACTTTTATTGTGTGTATAGATTGTTTTTGCTGATCAGCTGGCATGCCAAAATAATAATAATAATAATAATAATAATAATAATAATAATAATAATAATAATACACACATACATGGCAGTTTCTTGATGGAGGCAACACCATCAAGGCCATAAACACCTGGGCCATACCTGTCATAAGATATACTGCTGGCATCATAAACTGGACACAGATGGAACTGGACAATTTGGACAGAAAAACAAGAAAACTCATGACCATTCATCATTCCCTGCACCCTCGCAGTGATGTTGACCGGCTATATCTGCCTAGAAGATCAGGGGGCAGAGGACTCCTACAAGTAAAACAAGCAGTCAAAGAAGAAGAACATGCCCTGGCAGAATATATAAAGCAAAGTGAAGAACCTGCTTTGATTGAAGTCAAAAATTAGAAACTCCTCAAAGCACAGCAGACAAAAAACCAGTACAAGAAAACCACACTAAAAACTAGAGCTGACAGCTGGCACAACAAAACATTGCATGGAAAGTTCCTTGACAAAATTAAAGGAAAAGTTGATAAGGAGAAGACATGGCTCTGGCTCACAAATGGGACCCTGAAGAAGGAGACAGAAGGCCTGATCCTTGCAGCCCAGGAGCAAGACATCAGAACAAAGGCAATTCAGGCCAAGATCGAAAAATTAGCTGATGACCCAAAATGCAGACTGTGCAAGGAAACTGACGAAACCATTGATCATATCCTCAGCTGCTGTAAGAAAATCGCACAGACAGACTACAAACAGAGGCACAACTATGTGGCCCAAATGATTCATTGGAACTTATGCCTCAAGTACCACCTCCCAGCAGAAAAGAACTGGTGGGATCACAAACCTGCAAAAGTATTGGAAAATGAGCATGCAGAGATACTGTGGGACTTCCGAATCCAGACTGACAAAGTTCTGGAACACAACATACCAGACATCACAGTTGTGGAAAAGAAAAAGGTTTGGATCATTGATGTCGCCATCCCAGGTGACAGTCGCATTGACGAAAAACAACAGAAAAAACTCAGCCGCTATCAGGACCTCAAGATTGAACTTCAAAGACTCTGGCAGAAACCAGTGTAGGTGGTCCCGGTGGTGATGGGCACACTGGGTGCCGTGCCAAAAGATCTCAGCCGGCATTTGGAAACAATAGACATTGACAAAATCACAATCTGCAAAAGGCCACCCTGCTGGGATCTGCTCGCATCATCCGAAAATACATCACAGTCCTAGACACTTCGGGAAGTGTTCGACTTGTGATTTTGTGATATGAAATCCAGCATGACTATCTTGTTTGCTGTGTCATACAATAAAATAATAATAAAAATAAAAATACACACATACATACCGTGGAGACAGAAGGCAAGTGAGGTTTGTATATCTTTGGAAGGTCCAGGGTGGGAGAAAGAACTCTTGTCTGTTGGAGGCAAGTGTGAGTGTTGTAATTAATCACCTTGATTAGCATTAATGGCCTTGCAAGCTTCATTCCTGCCTGGGCGGTGCCTGCCATAGATGTGGGTGAAGCATCAGGAGAGAATGCTTCTGGAACATGGCCATACAGCCCGGAAGATACACAAAAGATTCAAGGGCAAGCTATTATCATTACTACTGTAATTTAAAATGTGACTTACAATTTCTGATTTTAGTGCGGGAGGGTTTCTCTTTCTACGTCTTCTTTATCAGACATGAACTAGACAAACACGTCCTTTCTTATGTTCAGTATTGTTAAACTAATACAGTAGAGTCTCACTTATCCAACACTCGCTTATCCAACGTTCTGTTTTATCCAATGCATTTTTGTAGTCAATGTTTTCAATATATCATGCTATTTTGGTGCTAAATTCGTAAATACAGTAATTACTACATAGCATTAATGTGTAATGAACTACTTTTTCTGTCAAATTTGTTGTATAACATGATGTTTTGGTGCTTAATTTGTAAAATCATGATGTTTAATAGGCTTTTTCTTAATCTCTCATTATCCAACATATTCGCTTATCCAACGTTCTGCCGGCCCGTTTATGTTGGATAAGTGAGACTCTACTGTATTGACCAACAGTGGAGGCATTTCATGAACTGACACACTGACATCATATAGAAGAATTAATGGAAACCTCAAAGGGTGATTTAAAAGGAGAAACCAGTACCATTTGTGTAAAGGGAACTCTTATACAAACCACATTAATCAAACCACATTAATCATCTCATTTGAAAGCAATGTTCTCTAGAAGAGTTGCTTCCCATTCCCTCATCCTTGTTTTTATGATTTGCCAATTGGTTATTTTGTGTCCTAAAAGCTAGGAATCAAGAGTTTGGAGGGTGAATAAGACAGGGAAATATTAAATGTACTAGGCTGAATTTTGCTTCTAGGGCAGCTAAAACACAACACACAAGGAGGCAACCAACTCTTGTTGTTTCTTCCCTTACACATTTAAGCAAGCTTTGTTGGAGGCACCTACTCATCATTTTATTAAAAAAAATCCCCTAAGTTCACAGCACAGAACTTTCTTTAAGCCAATAGTCTACATTTTAAACCGCTGATCGGCTCAACTTGCTCACCAAAAGGTCGGAGGCTTGAATCCAGGGAGCAGGGTGAGCTCCCACTGTTAGCCCCAGTTTCTTCCAACTTAGTAAGCTGGACAGCTCTCTTTCTTTACCCGCTGATTTATTCTATGAAGCTTTTTTATTGTTGTTTTAATTGTATATGTTGTTATTGTGTTCTGCTTTTATTGTTGATTTCTGGGCCTGGGCCCTAGGTGAACCACTCCGAGTCCCTTCGGGGAGATGGAGGCAGGTTATAAATAAATTATTATTATTATGTGTGGAGCCCCCGGTGGCGAAGTGGGTTAAACCCTTGTGACTTGAAGGTTGGGTTGCTGACTTGAAGGCTGCCAGGTTTGAATCATGAAGCTGGAAAAATATTTAAAAATGCCTCTGAGTCTGTCTAATGTATGTTGGTTGTCTGTTGGCATTGAATGTTTGCCATATATGTGTTCATTGTAATCCGCCCTGAGTCCCCTTCGGGGTGAAAAGGGCGGAATATAAATACTGTAAATAAATAAAAATAAATAGTTCAAAAACATGCAAATGTGAGTAGATCAATAGGTACCCGCTCTGGCTGGAAGGTGACGGGGCTCCATATTGTCATGCCGGCCACATGTCCTTGGAAGTGTTTATGAAGAACACCAGCTCTTGGGCTTAGAAATGGAGATGAGCACCACGCACCAGAATCAGACAGGACTAGACTTAATGTCAGGAGAAAACTTTTACCTTTACCCTTTTCTTTACCCTCTGTGTCCAACATTTTGGACATATTTAATCATGCACTTCTTTATCAGTTCTGTTCTATTTCTACCTCAAAATAATACTTTATATATTTTCCAATAAGATGTTCTTCATTAATATATCATTCCTTTTCAAATTCTGATCGTTCTCCATGACGTGTGGCAACTTTGGCAAGTGTTCCAGGAAAGCAACGGCTCTTCGTACCGGCTGCCTTACTTCCAGGAAACCGGGAAGCGTGGCCCCCAAAAACGGCATCACAGAAGGGGCATGAAGAGCCTCTTCCTCCCTTTTGCTCTTCTGTCCATATATCTGTATTTGTGATATCCAACCGTTGCACTTATTCCCTGTGGTTGTATGCAGTTCCATCAAAACAGAAAGGTGTGTGCCATCAAGAGCACCAAACACACGAGACTCTCAGTAAACCAGAACCCATTGGGATTGGAAGGTGCCGAATAAATGGATCTTCTGGTTGCCTGACAATTCCTGTTAAAGGAGGCCTAGCTAATCCTATCCCCAATACCATCCCATCCTATATCATTCCATGTATTTATCATCCTCATCATTCCTCTAGATTGTATTAATTACTGTAATATTGCAATCAATACAGTAATTAAAAAGACAAACAGGGGCCTGCTCCTTCTGCCCTGCATGCAATCCAGATTACCAAAGCAGAGAATCCACATTATCTGCTCTGAACTGGATTATAGGAGTCCATTGCTGCCATATAATCTGGTTCAAAGCAAACAATCTGGATTATATACATCAATGCAGAAGGGGCCTGGATACCTCTTGTACACACTTCATAGGACAACAATGAAGGAGGAGGAGAAAAAGAGACAAAGGCAGTTTCCAGATTCATGGCGTTTATTCCAATTGGCTTGCATTTGTTGGTTAGGTCAAGATGGGCCTGCTGTGGTCTGAGAGTGCGTCTGAGCCTGACTTGGTGAGACCTTTGCCGGATGCCCCGAGGAAGGCGAAAAACCTCCAGGACCGGGCCCAATCCGCCCTGGAGGAAAATTCCTTCCCGACCCCAACGTGGCGGTCAGTGCTACCCAGGGCATGGCGGAAAAGACCTTTCCTTCCCTTTATCCTTTCCTTTCCTTTATCCTTTCCCAGGGCCGGCCCCACTATTGAGGCACCTGACGCCGCCGCCTCGGGCGCAGGCCCGGGGGGGGGCGCCGTCTGGCTGGGCGGGAGGCGGGGCACCGCCCTGACGGTGCCCCGCCTCCCGCCCAGTGCGCCCTGGCCCCGTCTGGCCTGCTAGAAAAGGCCAGACGGGCGAGCGGAGAGTAGCGTGGGAGGCGGGGCCAGCTCTGACACACCGCTCCCCCCCCCCCGCCAGCGTGCCTTGGCCCCTGCCTCCCACGCAGCGTGGGAGGCGGGGCCAAGGCACGCTGGGCGGGGGGGGGGGAGCGGCGTCAGAGCTGGCCCCGCCTCCCACGCTACCCCCGCTCGCCCGTCTGGCCATTTCTAGCAGGCCAGAGTTCAGCGGAGGTCCCTCCAGGCCGCGATTGCGGCCTGGAGGAACCTCCGCTGAACTCTGGCCTGCTAGAAATGGCCAGACGGGCGAGCGGGGGTAGCGTGGGAGGCGGGGCCAGCTCTGGCCCCGCCCCCCGCCCAGCGTGCCCTGGCCCCGCCTCCCACGCTGCGTGGGAGGCGGGGCCAGGGGCACGCTGGGTGGGGGGGCAGGGCCAACTCTGGCCCCGCCCCCTCACTATTCGCCCTGGCCCCGCCTCCCACGCAGCGTGGGAGGCGGGGCCAGGGCACGCTGGGCGGGGGGGCGGGGCCAGAGCTGGCCCCGCCTCCCACGCTAACCCCCGCTCGCCCGTCTGGCCATTTCTAGCAGGCCAGAGTTCAGCGGAGGTTCCTGGGCGGGGCCAGGGCGCCGGTGGCGGGGGCGCTTTTCAGCACCCCCGCTTCACATCAAAAAATAATCTCCGGCCGGCCCTGTCCTTTCCTTTGCCTTTCCTTTTTCCTTTCCTTTCCTTTCATCTTTCCTTTCCTTTCCTCTTTCCTTTCCTTTTTCCTTTCCCTTTTCCTTTCCTTTCCTTTCCTCTTTCCTTTCTTTTCCTTTTTCCTTTCCTTTTTTCCTTTTCTTTCCTTTCCTCTTTTCTTTGCTTTCCTTTCCTTTTTTCCTTTCCTTTCCTTTCCCCTTTCCTTTCCTTTCCTCTTTCCTTTCCTTTCTTTTCTCTTCCTTTCCTTTCCTTTCCTCTTTCCCTCTCCTCTTTCCTTTCCTTTCCTTTTTCCTTTCCTTTCCTTTCCCCTCCTTTCCTTTCCTTTCCTTTCCTTTTTTTCCTTTCCTTTCCTTTCCTTTCCTTTCCTTTCCTTTCCTTTCCTTTCCTTTCCTTTCCTTTCCTTTCCTTGCAAGTGGAGGGTGATGCTCTTCACAACTGGGCGTCTATCTTTCATCACCTTTTCCTGAGTTGAGCTTAGTGAGTTGTATCTAGTGAACCTTCCTACCCGGCGGCCACTGCCGGATGCCCAGAGGAAGGCATAAAACCTCCTAGATCCTCGACCAATCGGTCCTGGAGGAAAATTCCTTCCCGGCCCCAAAAGTGGTGGCCAGTGCGACCCTGGGCATGGCGGAAAGGGCCCTCGGGACTTACCTGCCTGAGCCTCTCCTTCTGACACCCGCTTGCCAGGATGTCTCCTTCCACATGGCAAGGTGGCCAAAGACTCCTTGGAAGAGGGACTCTTCTCCGTTGGAGATCTCTGCATGGAAATGGGTCGCCCGCTTCTCAAGGCTGTTAGTCATGGGTTCCTGGCATTCGGACTAAGGCAGGAGGGTCTTTGTGGTCTCTTCTCACTAGGATTCTTAGTTTTCCAAGAGAACATGCGACTCTCCTTTGGGTGCAAAAGGAAAACCATTCCTTTTGGCTTCTTCCAACAGCCATGCATTTCCAGAGTCACCTGTGCCTGGCAAGTGTGGCCTTTTCTCCCAGGGCGTTCCTCTTCCTTCGGGGCCCGTCTTCAGTCCACGTCAAGACTTGGTTCTTCCCAACTGTCTCTTGCTGCACACAGGCATTTGACTCTGAGATACAAACATATATCCTGCACTTCTCTAGGGCACACCTGCTTTTCTCCTGCCTACCTTGGTTTTCCTCCCAATCAAATCAACTTTCTTTCTTTCTGTCTTCCTTCCTTCCTTCCTTTCATTTTATTTCTTCCTTCCTTGTTGATTTCTCTTCATGCAGATCCATTTCATTGGATGCTTCCGGAGAATAGATTTTAAAAATGCCTCTTCACTTACCTGATGATTGGGTGTCCTTCCTCTTCATCACTTTCCTGATTATTTGGCATTTTCCTCTTCATCCCTTACTTGATAATGTGATATCCTTCCTCTTCTCTTACCTTATTGAATATACTTCCTCTTCTCTTAACTGATAATAGGGTGACCTTCCTCTTCATCACTTACCTGATTATTAGGCATTTTTCCTCTTCATCCCTTACCTGATATTTTTGTTTGCCTCCCTCTTCTCTTACCTGATCATTGGATATACTTCCTCTTCATCACTTACCTGATAATTGTGTATTCTTCCTCTTCATCACGTACCTGATTAGAATGTATGTTTCCTCTTCAATCCTTACCTGATGATTTGGTAGCCTTCCTCTTCTCTTTCCCAATTGTTGAGTATTCTTCCTCTTCATCACTTTCCTGATTATTAGGTATGTTTCCTCTTCATCCCTTACCTGATAATGTAATATCCTTCCTCTTCTCTTACCTGATAATTGTGTGACCTTCCTCTTCATCCCTTACCTGATTATTGGGAATTTTCCTCTTCATTCCTTACCTGATAATTTGGTAGCCTTCCTCTTCTCTTACCTGATTATTGAATATATTTCCTCTTCATCCCTTATCTGATTATTGGTTGTTTTTCCTCTTCAGCCCTTACCTGTTTATTAGGTATTTTCCTCTTCATCCCTTACCTGATTATTTGGTTGCCTTCCTCTTCATCACCTACCTGATTATTGGGTATTTTTCCTCTTCATCCCTTACCTGATGACTTTGTAGCTTTCCTCTTCCCTTACCTGATGATTGGGTGTCCTTCCTCTTCCCCACTTATAATAGAGTGCAATTCCTCTTCATCCTTATCTGATAATTTTGTGGCCTTCCTCTTCTCTTACTTGATAATTGTGTGTCCTTCCTCTTCATCCCTTACATGATTATTAGGTATTTTTCTTCTTTATCCCTTATCTGATCATTTTGTGGCCTTCCTCTTCCCTTACCTGAATATGGACTCTCTTTCCTCTTCCTCCCTTACCTGACTGCTGGGTCTCCTCCCTCCGCTCCGCCTCTTACCTGGTTGGATCTCCATCCTCTGCTTCCCTTACTTGGTGATGGGACATCCTTCTCCCGTTTCTCTTTCTGGCCATGGGAAGCCCCTCTCTGCCCCTCTCTGGACCCCTTTGTCCCAGGGCTGGTGCTCCTCCTCCTCTTCCCAGGTCCCCGGCTGCAGCCTCAACTGTCATAGAACCATGCGCGCATCACAATCGAAAGCAGTGCCCATCATCCTAGCCTTGTGTGGGCCTCACTGGCATTGCTAAAGTATAAACTGAAGTGGGTCTCCCATACCTTTTTAAAAGAGGTGTCAATAGGAAGGATTTCAGTTCCCTGTACAACCAGGGAACAGGCACCTTTTTTTGCACCCATTTAAAGAGACAGGGATCCTTTTCCCATTCCTATTCAGGAACCGAACTCTAAAGTGATCCCTTTAAGTGTTCTGATGGATATTATTGTGACACCCCAAGCAATCATAGTCTATATCTACCGTATTTAAAAAATAATTGGGGTTGTTGTGTGTTTTCCGGGCTGTACGGCTATGTTCCAGAAGCATTCTCTCCTGACGTTCTGCCCACATCTATTACCTCTTTCATTTACCTCATTCATTTAAATCCAGTCATTTCGCCAACATCACACTATGTAACAAAATTTGGGGGAAAAAATGTTCTGTTCCTGGTTTGAAAGTGTTATTTCCTGTGTAATGGTGCCGTCCTGACTTGGAAAGGAGTTGTTCGACTTCAGAAACTTTGTTTTTGTTCTTGAATGGGTTGAAACTATGGGATAGTCATTGAAAACAATACCAAAATG
Organism: Anolis carolinensis; assembly: GCF_035594765.1. Classification (NCBI taxonomy): domain Eukaryota; kingdom Metazoa; phylum Chordata; class Lepidosauria; order Squamata; family Anolidae; genus Anolis; species Anolis carolinensis. Next base: position 7,199,523 of record NW_026943821.1, on the reverse strand, counting down.
TATTGCGGGATGATGTCCCTCCCGGAGACACAAAGTTTGGGTAGTTTAATAAACATAATAATAATAATAATAATAATAATAATAATAATAATAATAATAATAATAACTTTATTTTTGTTCTCTGCCTCCGTCTCCCCAAAAGGACTCATTAATCACAACAAAAACAATATACATACATAATAAATGTCATCAGCAAATAAAAATACATCAAGATAAAAAACACAATTCTGCACAGTAACACAGCAAAATAAAATAGTGACAATAGCATGATTAAACATACTGTATATACTAGAGTATAAGCCGGGTTTTTCAGCACTTTTTTAGAACTGAAAAAGCCCCCCTTGGCTTATACTCAAGTGAAGGTCCTGGTTGGCTTATATTCGGGTCGCCTTATACTCGAGAATATATGGTACATTTATTATTTTTCTCTATTAGTATTGGTATTATTACAGTTATTATTTTACTCTATTATTATTGTTACATTTATTTTACTCCATTATTGTTGTTACTATTACATTTATTTTACTCTATTTTTATTATTAATAATACATTTATTATTTCACTCTACATTATGATTTTACAAATTAAGCACCAAGACATCATGTTTTACAACAAATCAACAGAAAAAGCAGTCTCGACTGCGCCCCCATATGTTTTGTGCGCCAATTGACCGCTTAATTCACCTCATTGTTGGACCGGCTCTGCATCTCACTTACATGGTAAGTTTTTGCTCTGAGAGTGTTTACTCACTTGGTGGTCTTGAGTAATACATTTTTGAAGGTACACAACAATGACAATCACAAAAACCCAGATTATGTCATGGTATTCTCTCCTATAACAACAACAACAAAAGCACAAGTTTCTAGTTCTTATGAGGAGATGATCTGCAAAGTGTTTGGAGAATGCCTGATGAAATCTCAGAGGCTAGGATACAACTAGATATTTGGTTGCTGTCATGTCTCACTTTTGGCAACCTTAAGATGTTTTCTTAGCAAAGTGTATTTCAGAGGTATTTTGACATTGCTTTCCTGAGGCTGAGAGAATGGGACTGGCTCAAGCTCACCTACTGGATTTCCATCATTAAAAAAGAATTTGAACCCCAGTGTTGTAGTCCAGAAATCAAATAACTTCACCAAACTCTCCTTTTGGGGAAGAAAAGGAAATATTACTATTTCCAGTCATCAAAAGTTCTGGGAACACCCCCATATGCTTTGGGGTTTACTGCAAATACTTGAGACAAAACATGGGCTTATTTGCCTTTAGATTGAATCTTGCATGCACCTTGCATAACATCTTGGCATAATATCTGGTTTACTCTAGAATTTGGTTTTTCTTTTAGTACAAAAATAGAGTTACGCCCTGTTCCTAAATGCCTTCCACCGCAGAATTAAACGAACCAATATTCTCATAAGCACGTCAAACACTCCAGCTTTACAGCTCCTTGCAGATTTGATTGGATCTGTAAGGCATGGGAAGCCTTTCTGTCTCTTCCTCATGAATCTGTCTCGTCCAAGCGATGGATGGATGGTATGATCCCCTAAAATGGAATGCCTGAGCCAGGAGAAAGGAATGTGCTGCTCCAGCCCTGAACCTCTGTCCAGGTGGATGGAATTAATTGGTTCCTACTGGAAGGCTGTCTACGCCAGACTCCGTTTTTGGAATGTCTCTGGGGGCCACTCGACTTACTGCTGGATGTGTCAATGGTAATTTAGAACATTTTCAGCACATATTTAGAATGGAACGTGAGTAGACGCTCTCTGGATAAGGCCCACCTCTGTGGTTTTTCCTCTAAATATGGAGAGGCAGCTTTGTCTGGAAAATGAAGGAACCCCCTTTTTCTCCCTAAAAAAAAAGCAACTAATGAAATAAGCTTGGAGCCTCCAGTGGCTCAGTGTGTTAAAGCGCTGAGCTGCTGAACTTGCAGACCGAAACGTCCCAGGTTCAAATCTGGGGAGCGGAGTGAGTGCCCACTGTTAGCTCCAGCTTCTGCCAACCTAGCAGTTCGAAAACATGCCAATGTGAGTAGATCAATAAGTACCGCTCCGGCGGGAAGGTAATAGCGTTCCATGCAGTCATGCCGGCCACATCACCTTGGAGGTGTCTACGGACAATACCGGCTCTTCGGCTTAGAAATGGAGGTGAGCACCCACCCCCAGAGTCGGACACGACTGGACTTAACATCAGGGGCAATCTTTACCTTTACCTTAATGAAATAGGCTAGTGATGTTTTGATGTTATTACAGGAATTCCACACCTAACAAAGTCTATGTGTTCTGGGGACATTTGGTTGGTAACAGAAGTAGGTAAAGGTAAAGGTTTCCCCTGATGTTAAGTCCAGTCATGTCTGACTCTGGGGGTTGGTGCTCATCTCCATTTCTAAGCCGAAGAGACAGCGTTGTCTGTAGACACTTCCAAGGTCATGTGGCTGGCGTGACTGCATGGAGCGCCGTTATCTTCCCGCCGGAGCAGTACCTATTGATCTACTCATGTTTGCATGTTTTCGAACTGCTAGGTTGGCAGAAGCTGGAACTAACAGCGGGTGCTCACTCCGCTCCCGGGATTTGAACCTGGGACTTTTTGGTCTGCAAGTTCAGCAGCTCAGTGCTTTAACACACTTCGCCACCGGGCCGAGGTAGAAATACGTAAAATGGAAGTAATAGGGATAGCTTCCTGCATCACTAGAAAATACAGTCAGCCCTCCACGTTCTTTGGAGTTAGAGTCAATCCATGCTTCTAAATAAAGTGAAAAACCACAAATAAAGAAATTATTAATTTTTGTAACCTAAAAGAACTTCTCTCTAGGAATTTCCAGCCTGACTTTTGCCAAGGAATCACATTGTAGGAACTACAGATTCCTAGGGTGGTGTTCTCTCTAGAAGTCCCTATATCCTCCAGTATGATTGGATGAAGTTGATCCACAGAGTGACACTATTTGTTTATGTATATATTACATTTATATACTGTTTTTCTCATCCTTGAGGGGACTCAAAGCAGTTTACAACATAATCAGTGGCAAAATTCAATGCCTCACATGTATAAAACATCATATATCTAATCAACGACATATAACAATAGATTAAAACCAATTAAAACTATAAAACTACTAGCTGTGCCCGGCCACGCGTTGCTGTGGCGAAGTATGGTAGTATGGGAAATAAAGTATTGAGGAATTGGTGGTAGTTAATTAAGTCCAGTCGTGTCTTACTCTGGAGGTTGGTGCTCATCTCCATTTCTAAGCCGAAGAGCCGGCGTTGTCCGTAGACTCCTCCAAGGTCATGTGGGATGACTACATGGAGCAGCGTTACCTTCCCACCGGAGCAGTACCTATTGATGCACTCACACTTGCATGTTTTCGAACTTCTGGGTTGGCAGAAGCTGGGGCTAACAGTGGGGGCTCTCTCCGCTCCCCCAATTCAAACCTGTGGCCTTTCAGTCCAGAAATTCAGCAGCTCAGCGCTTTAACACGCTGCGCCATCAGGGGATATTATTTCCTAAAGGTTGTGAATATACAATATTTCTGGGTTTTTTGTTTGTTGGAGGCAAGTATGAATGCTGCAATTAGGAAAAATGATTAGGATGTAATGTCCTTGCAGCTTTAAAGCCTGGCTGTTTCCTCCCTGAGTGAATTTTTTGTTGGGAGGTGTTAGCTGGCCCTGATTGTTTCCTGTTTGGAATTCCCTTGTTTTCAGAGTGGTATTGTTTGCGATATTTTATGTGCTTCTACTGTCTGTGGCCCTGAGAAAACAGAGGATTTTCCAGACTTTGATGATGGGAATACTTTGTTGGGAGGTGTTAGCTGGCCCTGATTGTTTCCTGTCTGGAATTCCCTTGTTTTCACAGTGGTGTTGTTTGCGATATTTTATGTGCTTCTACTGTCTGTGGCCCTGAGAAAACAGGATTTGCCAGACTTTGATGATGGGAATACTTTGTTGGGAGGTGTTAGCTGGCGGAGTCAAGATAATCCAGTGCAAAGCAGATAATATAAGATTATAAATGGGTTATATAGCTGTGTTGAAGGGCCTTAAGTCTACACTGCCATATAATCCAGTGCAAATTAGATAATCTGTGGAAGAAGCCTAAGTGAGGCCTAAATCTGCCTGGCCCCTAACTGAAACCTGGCTGTCCCTTGGTTGCTAGGCAACCAAGTGGGCAGAGATTAGCCCTCTAAACTGGCAGCAATTGGATAAAAAAAATTGCTCTCCCTCTAATTAGGACTTTATTTTTCTTTTCTTTTTGTTGTATCAACCTTGAGGCGTGGATGATGGGTTGTGTTGTCAAATTTTGAGGTTGTGGGGCCTGTACTTTTGTTGTTTTGTGAATCGCCGTGATGCCATCACTCTTTTATATGTATAGATAATAATAATCACAGACCCAACATAAAACCTTTTGACCTTGCATTGATCCCAGAGTGTCTTTAACTACTTCCATATTTCCAGATTTCTGTCATTCATCAAATGCCTGCTTGAATAACCAAGTCTTAAATTGTTTTGTAAACACTAAGAGGGGGCCCGATCTAATCTCACTGGGAAGGGAGTTCCACAGTTGAGGGTCCATCACCAAAAAGGCTCTGTCTCTTGTCCCCACCAATTGCACTTGTGAAGGCAGCAGAATCGAGAGCAGAACCTCCCCAGCAGATCTTGGTGTTCTAGCTGGTTCATAAATGGAGATGTGTTTGGACAGGTAAGCTGAACTGGAACCGTTTAGGGATTCATAGGCTAAAGCCAGCACTGTGAATTGTGCTCAGTAGCAGACTAGCAGCCAGTAGAGCTGATGTAACAGTGGGGTTGTATGCTCCCTGTACACTGCTCCGGTGAACAGTCTGGCTGACGCTCTTTGGACTGCTCGAAGCTTTTGAACAGTTTTCAAAGGCAACCCCATGTAGAGCATGCTGCAGTAGTCTATTCAATAGATCTTAGAGAGAACATTTTTAAAGCAAATTTATGAAAAATCAAATTTGCACAAATCAAAACCAAGAATGTGAAGGGACAAACATTTTGGCATACTTTTTATTCAGAACAATTTGTTTTTGTTTACCTTTGAGACGTTTCCAACTCATGCTGACTCTAATCCAAATTATCTACTTTGAACTGGATTATATGAGTCTACACTGCCATATAATCCAGTGTAGGAGCCTCAGGATTACCAACAGTGTATGTAAAATAAAACAGCTAGGGCAGGTAAAGAAACACAAAGCTTTGAACCTTCTAGAGGTGACTTGAAGGCTCTTTCCAAAATGCACCCAAGGATAACTTTTTCTATTTCCAGATAAAGAAAGCTAGTGAATTGGCACCAAAGAAACAGTGGCAAGGAGGAAGTGATCTCCACAAAAGACATCTTACCTCAATCCATCTCCAATCCTGGAATCAGATCAGCCAGCTATGCTAATTTCTAACTTCAGTTCATATGTCTTTGTTGCTCTTTCTTACTTTGTGTGTCAATGCAGATTCCATGAAGTGGGTATAGTGTCCAGTTTTAATCCAGTGTTGATCAATCTCCAGAAACAAGAATTTCAAAATGTTCACTGTGCAGAAAGTGGGCCACAAATGACTGATTGGGGAACATTGGCTTTCTTAGTCTCACCAGGCTCACAGATCCACAGGCGACCGCTGTCAGTACCCAGTATCCGCTTAACGGGACTCGGTATCCGTGCTTCGGGTTTCGCTCTTTTAAATTGCGCTTTTTCAGCACTACACAGTGTAAACGATGGCGTCTCACAGTCGATTAAACACAATAATAATAATAATAGCCTATGAGAAAATTGGCAGTGGCTGACGATCTTGGACAGGGGTCCTCAAACTTTTGAAGCAGAGGGCCGGTCCACAATCCTTCAGATGGTTGAGGGGCCAAATTATCATTTGAAAAAACATACGAACAAATTCCTATGCATACTACACGTCTTATTTGTAGTGCAAAACAGCAGCAACAACAACAACAATGAAAGAACAATACAATATTTAAAAATGAAAACAGATTTAACCTACATAATCCTATCAGGATTTCAATAGGAAAGTGTGGGCCTGCTACTGGCCAATGAGATAGTCAAGTTAATTAGGAGTGTTGTTGTTGTGTGCCTTCAAGTCATTTTAGACTTTGACTGAGCTGAAGTTTAAAATTAATTATTTATTTACTGCATTTATTTAATACATTTATACCCCACCCTTCTCACCCCGAAGGGGACTCAGAGCAGCTGTATGTACATACAATATATTATATTACAGTAGAGTCTCACTTATCCAAGCCTCGTTTATCCAACCCTCTGGATTATTCAAGCTATTTTTTGTGGTCAATGTTTTCAATATATCGTGTCATTTTGGTGCTAAATTCGTAAATACAGTAAGTACAACATAACATTACTACGTATTGAACTACTTTTTCTGTCAAATTTGTTGTATAACATGTTTTGGTGCTTAATTTGTAAAATCATAACCTAACTTGATGTTTAATAGGCTTTTCCTTAATCCCTCCTTATTATCCAAGATATTCGCTTCTCCAAGCTTCTGCCGGCCCGTTTAGCTTGGATAAGTGAGACTCTACTGTATTAGCATAGCACAATATTAGCATTATATATTACTATATTGAACTATACCATGATACTGTAATATTATGTAATATATAACATAATTAATATTATTATACGGTGTTATTATTATATTGTATAACATAATATTATTAATATTATATGTATATACAATATATTATATTATTAAAACTGATATAAAAGTATTATATTATAAAGCTGAGGGCGGGGGCCAGGTAAATGACCTTGGAGGGCCCCAGGCCTTAGTTTGGGGACCCCTGATCTTGGATCATGAAGCAAAGCTATGCGGGTGGATGGAGGAACCAACCGCTTCCTTTCTTGGTGCCAACCCGAGGTTACAATTTAGGGAAATGGCGGTGTGAAAGGACCTGAGGTCGTTTCTGCTTCCCTAAATTGATAATCCCCTTATATTTATGACAGTGTAGACCAGGCATGGGCAAACTTGGGCCCTCCGGATGTTTTGGCCTTCAACTCCCACCATTCCTCACAGCCTCAGGCCCTTTCCTTTTCTCCCTCAGCCGCTTAAGCGGCTGAGGGAGAAAAGGAAAGGGCCTGAGGCTGTGAGGAATGGTGGGAGTTGAAGGCCAAAACATCCGGAGGGCCTAAGTTTGCCCACGCCTGGTTTAGACTCAGATAATCTAGTTCAAAACAGATAAATTTAGGGTCCTTCCATACAGCCAAAAATCCAGAATATCAAGGCAGATAAAGCCATAGCCATAAATATTGCAGAGAGAGGAACTTCCTTCCCTCAGGAGTGAGGGCCGCAGAAGCAAATGGCTGCGCAGGCGCACTGCAGACAAAGCCACATCCCGCTTTCAGCAAACAGAACGGCGCGCATTCCTGAGAACAACCCCGTTCTACCGCGCAGGCGCCGTCTGAGAGGGGCGAGTCTGCGCATGCGTGCTACATGAAACTAGATTCAAATGTTAGTTGTTAATGAATAGCCATGAAAGGAGGAGGAGTTTGATTGGCTCCCCCCCCATGGGCGGGGCTTGTTTCTATTGAGTGGCTGCCCTCATCTTGGGGCGCATGCGTGAACTTTATTTATTTATATCTCGCTTTATCTCTCCATACGGAGACTCAAAGCGGCTCACAATGAAAAACATTTAAGGTAAAGGCTTTCCCCTGACATTTAGTCGTGTCCATGTGTCCGACTCTGGGGGTTGGTGCTCATCTCCATTTCTAAGGCGAACAGCCGGCGTTGTCCGTAGACACCTCCAAAGTCATGTGGCCGGCATGACTGCATGGAGCACCGTTACCTTCCCGCCGGAGCGGTACCTATTGATCTACTCACATTTGCATGTTTTCGAACTGCTAGGTTGGCAGAAGCTGGGGCTAACAGCGGGAGCTCACATTGCTCTCCGGATTCAAACCTGCAACCTTTCGTCAGCAAGGTTGTTGTATGTTTTCCGGGCTGTTTGACCATGTTCCAGAAGTATTCTCTCCTGACGTTTCGTCCACATCTATGGCAGGCATCCTCCGAGGTTGTGAGCAAGTTTAGCACCTCAGCTGAATCCACTGTGCCACCGGGGTTAACAACTTCAAATGTACAAATATATAATAATAAAACAATATTATCTTTATATATTATTAATAGTATTATATTTAATATATTAGACTTATTGTATGAAAATATTATTATATATTATTATTTTGTATTATAATTAGAATATTACCTTATATTAATAATAATAATAATAATTTATGTATATATATAACATATTGTATTATTGCATAGCACAATATTAGTATTATATATTACTAGCTTGGGTCATTTTTTTATTTTATGCGTACAAAATAAAGTCATTTTTAATTGTACAAAATGCATAAGGTTGTGGGTGAACTACAACTGACATCATGCCAGGTTAACCCATCAGTGGGTGAAGTATGTCATGTTGGGCAAGTTTGCTCTCTAGATGCATCATCAGTGGGGTCTGTGTAGTCTGGCTGCAGGATAAACTACAGCTCCCGCCTTGATGGGTCAGTTCCCCCAAACTCCTCCAGTATGTTCAGTTGGTCATGGTTGTTCTGTGTGTCAAGTTTGATCTAGGTCCATTGTCAGTGGGATTCACAGTTTTTCTGCTTGTAGGTGAATTACAACTCCCAAAAACCAAGTTCAATCTCTCCCAAACCTCTCCAGTATTCAAATCTGGGCATATTGGGTATGGGTATGTGTGCCAAGTTTAGCCCAAGTCCATTGTTGGTGGGGTCCAGACTGCACTTTGATTGTAGGTGAACTATAAATCCCAGTACCTACAACTCCCAAATCATAGAATCATAGAATAGTAGAGTTGGAAGAGACCTCATGGGCCATCCAGTCCAACCCCCTGCAAAGAAGCAGGAAATCGCATTCAAAGCACCCCCGACAGATGGCCATCCAGCCTCTGCTTAAAAGCCTCCAAAGAAGGAGCCTCCACCACAGTCCAGAGGAGAGAGTTCCACTGCCGAACAGCCCTCACAAATGTCAAGGCAATTTATTTATTTATGTATTTACAGTATTTATATTTCGCCCTTCTCACCCCGGAGGGGACTCGGGGCGGATCACATTACACATATAAGGCAAACATTCAATGCCTTAACATAGAACAAAGACAAGACAAACACGGGGCTCCGAGCTGGCCTCGAATTCATGACCTCTTGGTCAGAGTGATTTGTTGCAGCTGGTTGCTCAACAGCCTGCGCCACAACCCAGCCCAATATTCAAAATAGGGCATATCAGGTATATGTGCTAAAATAGGTAAAGATTCATTGTTGTTTGGGTTTACAGTGCTCTCTGGATGTAGGCAAACAACTCCTATCAATCAAAATGAATTCGCCCCAAAGCCCTCCAGTATGTTTTGTTGGTCAAGTTAGGTCCAGGTCCATTGTCGGTGGGGTCACAGTGCTGAACCACTTAACTGGGCTCTCCAGGCCAATGGAGACTCCACCACAGACATCAGAAGAGCTGCAAGACCAAGAACAAGCCATGAGAGTAAAGACAAAGATCCTCCCAGAGGAAAAGTGTTCTTGCCATACATCAAGGGAACCACTCACCGCAGAGAGAAGCCGATGAAGAAACACAACCTACAAACTATCTACAGACTCACTAAGAAAATCCAACAAATGCTACATTCAGCAAAGGACAAGAGGGATCCTCTCACCTCTGCAGGAGTCTACCATATATCATGCAGCTGTAGACAAGTCTACATAGTGATCACCAAACACAGCATTGCCCAGACATGAATCAAGGAACATGAAAGGCACTGCAGACTGATTCAACCAGAGAAGTCAGCCATAGCAGAGCATAAGATGAACCAACCTGGATACAGGATATTATCTGAGAACACAGAAATGCTGGACCACTCTAACAACCACCACATCAGACTAAACAGAGAAGTCATTGAAATCCACAAGAAGCATGTGAACAATTTAAACAGAAAGGAGGAAACCATGAAAATGAACAAAATTGTGGTGCAGCTGGCTAGTAACCAGCTGCAATAAATCAGTTTGAAGCCTGGGTCGGGTTAAGCCCCGGACCATTAAATAGCCCGGCTTGCTGTTGACTTATGCATCCCCGAAAGACAGTTGCATCTGTCAAGTAGGGAAATTTAGGTACGCTTTATGTGCGGAGGCTAATTTAACTAATTTACAACATCATAAAACTGCCAGCAAAACACAAGGAAAGGAATGAGGAAGTACAGCCACTAGTGGACAGTGAAGCAACAGCTCCCCCTGTGGCCAGAATCGTGAAGCTGGAACAAAAATGTTAAATGCCTCTGTGTCTGTCTGTATATGTTGTTTGTCTGTTGGCATTGAATGTTTGCCATATATGTGTGCATTGTAATCCGCCCTGAGTCCCCTTTGGGGTGAGAAGGGCGGAATATAAATACTGTAAATAAATAAATTTGGCTACCGGTATTTAAAAAACTCTAAAATCAGGATAGTAAATAAAGTACAACACCCCAAAACAGGGGAATTCTAGAAAGGAAACAATCAGGACCAGCTAACAACTCCCAACAAAGGATTCCCCCAGGCAAGAAGCAGCCAGGCCTTGAATCTGCAAAGCCATTAAATTCTAACCAAGGTGATTGATTGCAACATTCACATTTTTCCAGCAGACAGGAGTTCTTTCTCCCACCCTGGACCATCCACAGATATATAATAATAATAATAATAATAATAATAATAATAATACTTTATTTATACCCTGCCACCATCTCCCCGTGGGGATTTACACGGGGCAGAGGCCCAAACAACATAAGGACAAAATATAAGCAACATAATACAATCACAATATAAAACAGATAAAACAGTAATGCAATATATCAATTAAGACAACAATACAGGATAAAAAATCACATCAAAAACACATAAAAGGTAAGACCGTAATAAACACAGGATAGATTATTAAAAACCATCTGGGGCTGATTAATTAATGACTGTATCTCCGAAGGCCTGCTGAAACATCCAAGTCTTATATAACCCTCACTTGCCTAGTTTCCAACACCTCACAACCTCTGAGGATGCCTGCCATAGATGTGGGTGAAACGTCAGGAGAGAATGCTTCTGGAACATGGCCAAACAGCCCAGAAAACTCACAGCAACCCAGTGATTCCGGCCATTAAAGCCTCCGACAACACATTCCATGTCTCTTCCATTCTGTACTACAGTAGAGTCTCACTTATCCAACATAAACGGGCTGGCAGAACGTTGGATAAGCGAATACTTTGGATAATAAGGGGAGATTAAGAAAAAGCCTATTAAACATCAAATTAGGTTATGATTTTACAAATTAAGCACCAAAACATCATGTTATACAACAAATTTGACAGAAAAAGTAGTTCAATAGGCAGTAATGTTATGTTGTAATTGCTGTATTTACGAATTTAGCACCAAAATATCACGATGTATTGAAAACATTGACTACAAAAATGCGTTGGATAATCCAGAACGTTGGATAAGCGAATGTTGGATAAGCGAGACTCTACTGTATTTGCTCAATTGGGTGAGAGTACAGTACAGTAGAGTCTCACTTATCCAAGCAAAATGGGCCGGCAGAAGCTTGGATAAGCGAATATCTTGGATAATAAGGAGGGATTAAGGAAAAGCCTATTAAACATCAAATTAGGTTATGATTTTACAAATTAAGCACCAAAACATCATGTTATACAACAAATTGGACAGAAAAAGTAATTCAATACGCAGTAATGTTATGTTGTAATTACTGTATTTTCGAATTTAGCACCAAAATATCATGATATATTGAAAACACTGACTACAAAAATGGCTTGGATAAGCGAGGCTTGGATAAGTGAGACTCTACTGTATTATTATTTTCTGAATTACAGTACTGAAAAGGGGCGGAGCTAAAAGGAGCAAGGAGGCGGAGTTTGGGCTTCTTCACTTTCCTTTCTATGGGCGGGGCCTCCTTGGGCGCATGCGAAAGTATAAGCGGAGCCAATTAGGGAGGTGAGGGGCGTGGCGCTTTGCGGCGCAGGCGCAGTGGGAGCTGCTCCCCGTCGTCGTCAGTCGGTCTGTTGCCGCCGCCGCGCTCGGAGCAAGGCGCTCCTTCTCCTCACCCCGCGCGCGACACGCCCTCGCCAGCCCAGCGACGCTCCACTCCCCTCGGCCCGGTTTTAACGCGATGGTGGATTACCACGCCGCCGGACAACCAGCTTCTTATCAGTACGGCGGCAACGGGCCCGGCATCGGGGACTACATGGCTCAAGAGGACGACTGGGACCGGGACCTCCTGCTCGACCCCGCCTGGGAGAAGCAGCAGCGCAAGGTGAGAGAAAAGGCGCCTCTGGGCACGTGCAGCGCGCCCCCTACCTTCTTCTTTCTGCCACTTCACCCTTGGGGCAAAGTCCTGGATGGAAATCCTAATGGAGAAGGATAGATAAATGTATAACTGGGTTTCCAAGCCAGCAGGGTTTGTTGTGTTGGGTTTTGAGTTTGTTGTGAGTTTTCCGGGCTGTATGGCCATAATCCAGAAGCATTCTCTCCTGACGTTTCGCCTGCAACTGTGGCAGGCATCCTCACAGGTCTGTTGGAAACTAGGCAAGTGGGGTCTATATATCTGGATTAATGTGCAGGGTGGGAGAAAGAGCTCTTTTCTGTTTGAAGCAAGTGTGAATGTTTCAATTGGGACACCTTTGTTAGCATTGAACGGCCTGGCACTTTCAAAGCCTGGCTGCTTCCTTCCAGGGGGAATCCTTTGTTGAGAGGTGTTTGCTGGCCCTATCATTATACATTATTAGCAGTATTGTATTATATTTAATAAAATAGTATTATGTTACAATATTATTATATTTTTATCTTGTATTATTATTAATATTAAATCACCTTATAATATTTTATTTATATTATTATATTAATAATAATAATAATAAAACTTTATTTATACCCCGCCACCATCTCCCCAATGGGGACTCGGGGCGGCTAACATGGGGCCATGCCCAGAGCAATACAACATAATAAAATATAAGAACAACATATCATAACACCATTTAAAATACAATAAATAATAATAAACAGAACATCAAGAAATCAAGAAAAAAACAAAAACAAAAAAACTATAAATCAAGGGCAGGCCACTTGAACACAAAGATAAAACCCGGAGTGAGAGGGACAGAGAAGTACTCCACTATGGGCAGGGACATTTGGAAGGGGTAATCTGGAGGATAGAAGTTCGGAGGGGAGTAATACGGAGATATATGACAGACATTACTCACCGAAAGCACAATGGAAGAGCCATGTTTTTAATTCTCTCCTAAAAGCTAACAGAGTGGGAGCTTGCCTTATTTCAGTGGGAAGTGAGTTCCACAATCGGGGGGCCACAGCAGAGAAGGCCCTCTCCCTTGTACTTACAAGGCGAGCCTGGGATATAGGCAATGGTGATAACAGGGCCTCTCCGGATGATCGCAAGGAACGGGCAGGTTTATGGAAGGAGATACGATCACGGAGGTAGGTGGGTCCCAAACCGTTCAGGGCTTTATAGATTATAGATTAGCATAGCACACTATTAGTATTATATATTATTATTAGCTGTGCCCGGCCACGCGTTGCTGTGGCTAGGACTTAATTTTTCTTTTCTTTTTGTTGTATGAACGTAGAGGCGTGGATGAGAGGTTGTGCTGTCAATTTTCGAAGTTGTGGGGCCTTTAGTTTAGTTGTTTTGTCCGGTGCCGTGATTCCATTACCCTTTTATATATATAGATATGATACCACTATACTGCAATATAATTTGTAATCTTATATATAATATATAATAATGTACAATTATATTATTATTCTAAATTATTAAACCACATTATATGTAATACACTAGCACTATATTATTGTAAGTCAGAGCACTGTCCAGAATGATTCCTGGGTATTTTGGTGTCCTGCAATGCTCCAGTGGGATTCCTTCCCAGGTAACCCCCAATGCTCAAGATGCTAGTCGCTTCTGGTGTTAGAGAATCAGTCTTCTACAAAGACATTGCACAGGGGACTTACTCTCCTGCAGTAAGGCTTCTTGTCTCTAAAATCAGAACAGTAAATACAGAATGACACTCAAAAAAGGGAAATTCCAGACAGGAAACAATCAGGGCCAGCTAACACCTCCCAACAAAGGATTCTCCCAGGAAGCAGCCAGGCTTTGAAGCTGCAAGGCTATTCAATGCTAATCAAGGTGGCCAATTGCAACATTCACTCTTGCCTCCAACAGACAAGAGTTCTTTCTTCCACCCTGAACATTTATTTTACAAATATATAAACCCCACTTAGTTTCCAATACCCCGCAACCTCTGAGGATGCCTGCCGTAATGTGGGTGAAACGTCAGTAGAGAATGCATCTGGAATATGGCCATACAGCCCGGAAAACTCACAGCAACCTTTCAAGTTCATTTAAGAAATAACAGCTGTTGGGAATGATCCATTACTTGCTGCCTTATTTTCATACTTTTTAATTTCTTTACATTGTATTTCTCTGGGTAAACTCCAGGCCTGGGCAAACTTGGGCCCTCCAAGTGTTTTGGACTTCAACTCCCACAATTCCGCTTAGGAAGGCTGTTAGGAATTGTGGGAGTTGAAACACCTGGAGAGCCCAAGTTTGCCCAGGCCTGCAATATTAACAAGAGGATCCCTATCCCCTAGTCAGTTTGCTTGTGCCTGAACTAAACAGAGGGAAACTTTTTTTTAGTATATGGAAGTTAGTCATGGAAAACGCTAGTTCTGGAAGTGAGCTCTGTATTTGTAGGAGGCTATATATCTATATCTATGTCTTCATTTGCTTTGTGAAATCGCATAGTGAGACCAGCAAACAATAACAACAATAACAGCAATGTTATAGGTGATAATCCTTACCATCTACTATACAATACAGAGCAAGAATGTGCTTGAATTCAGACCAGTAATATCCAGTTTAAAATTCCTTCTCGGTCATTGGCCTTGTGTATATATATTGTGTGTTAGGGAAAGCAAGCAGTGGAGGACTGTGGGTTGGAGGAAACAAGTTTTTTATTGTTGTTGGCAAAAGGAGGATTCAAGTGACCAGATATTGGTCCAGAAACAGACGTGTTCATAATACTTAGAGGCTTGTTTTGGTGCTGAGTTTTTTATTGAGAGAAAGAGTACCTTTGGGGATTTTGGAGCAATGTGGACATTCTCAGACAAAGGGCAGCCCTGGATGGCGGAGAATAGAGGAGACATCCGTAGGAGAAGTTGGCCCTTTCCTAGGTCTGCCACATGGTGAACCGCATGGGGTGGGATCTTGGAGCAGAGGTTGCAGTGAGATCTGTAGGATCTAGCAAAAGGGCCGGAGATCCTGTCGGATGGGAAATAGCCTGGAGAAACTAGACAGAGGCTGTTTCTGGCCTGAAGAGCATTGCAAGGCAATACTGTGTAAGTCTGTGAGAGTGCATTTGCCTTCATGTTGCTGTATACTGACAGATTAGAGTTTTTAATGTATTTAGAGTACTGGCTGCCCCCAAGTTACAGGCCCCATCTACACTGCCATATAACTCATTTTCTGAATTCAGATTACCTGCTTTGAACTGGATTGTATGGCAGTGTAGATAATCTGGATTCAGAAACTGTATAGATCAGGCATGGGCAAACTTTGGCCCTCCAGGTGTTTTGGACTTCAACTCCCACAATTCCTAACAGCAGGGGAGATGAAGTCCAAAACACCTGGAGGACCAAAGTTTGCCCATGCCTGGTGTATATTCTGCCACAGACATCCAACTTACCTACGACTCCTAGTTAACAATGGGTGAGACGACAGGAAGTGGAAGAAACTCCCTCCTGAAAGAGTTATTCTCATGGAGAAAAGGAGTCTCCACTGAAGCTTTGTCACGAATTATTATTATTAATAATAATTAATGATGAATAATTAATGACCTAAAGGTTAGTGGTTTGAATCTGGGGAGTGGGGTGAGCTCCCGTCTGTCAGCTTCAGCTTGCCATGCGGGCGAATGAGAGAAGCCTCCCACAGGATGATCAAATATCTGGCCATCCCCTGGGCAACGTCCTTGCAGACGGCCAGTTCTCTCACACCAGAAGCGACTTTCAGCGTCTCAAGTCGCTCCTGACACAAAAAATTATAATTATTTATATCCCGCTTTTTCTTCTACATAATGAGACTCAAAGCAACTCATGTTAAAAAGCATTACAATTTAAAATATACCCCATTTAAACAGTATTAAAAATAATTAGTATTAAAAACGGTTCAATTAAATTCATAAAAACATTTTTTAAACCCATATCAGCTCTTGTTTCCATAACAAGACAATTTTTCCAAAATCCAGTTATCACAGGGACAATAAGTAAAGTGGAATTTTCTAAACGGGCACAGATGGCAACACAAACATCATAGGGGTTTTAACCCTTCCCTATGCTATCCAATGCTTATATGTATGCATATATACATATGCATGCATACATATATGTATATGTATAATGTATCTGTTCCAACTTCAGAACAAATCTACAGAACCTGTCTTGTCTATAATGTGGCAACTGCCTGTACATTTGATATTTACCGCATTTATGTGCTTGACACAAGCAGTCTGGTATGTGACAAGGAAAGAGATTAATATTCACAGTAAACATTGAGTTGGCAGGATAAAATGTATCATAACCAAAGAAGCCTTATTTTGGACAAACTCTGTCTTACGGGAGACTGTTAGGAAGGAGCTGAAGAAAAAATGCCATAGTGTCAAATGTCCTTCCAGAACATTTTCTGCCCAAGTCTACGTTGATGCTGCTGCGGATGTTCATTTCCATATTCATAGGATGTTCATTTCCATATTCTTAGGTGAGGAATACTCAGAGGTGATTTTGCCTGTTCCTTCATCTGAAATATATAGCCCAAAGCACCATTCATCGGTGGTCTTCCAAGGCTCACCCTGCTTAGCACTGGAAATCAAATAGATTCTGATGCATTTGGAGGATTTAGGCTTATTGTGGAGGTCTAGCCCAAAGCAAGCTCTATTGAGCTGAGACATCTCACATGGTAAGGCAGTATAGGATGGTTGCTTTCTGGTGTGCAGTGGTTTGGGATAAAATAGTTCAAGGGAAACTTTAGAGCAGGCATGGGCCAACTTTGGCCCTCCAGGTGTTTTGGACTTCAACTCCCACAATTCCTAACAGTCCCATGCCTGTTTTAAAAGTAGGTGGCAAATAATACGGATATCCCAGGAAGGTTGCTCACTGCAGCCCTTTTGAGACTGTAGCAGTCCAGTGCTCAGCTTCCCCCAGTCAGTTTCTCCCACATTTCTCTCCAGATTGATTTATTTACCATGGAGGGAGGCAGAAGGTGCTGCAGGGTATGGAAGGGGGTGTGTTGACTGATTTTTCTCCCTGCTCAGCTGCTGGGGAACTACATTTTTAATTACAAGCAGCTCATCGTGGAAGGCCTCTCCTGGGGGCTCTTTGCTCAGAATTGCACGTGCCATTTTTATGGGTGACATGGAACTGCCTCCTCCCAACATGAGCAGTAAATGCTGTGAAATATATCCATTTGTGTGAAATATGTCCATTTCCTGCCCCTCCCACTGTTTTTTCAATGATATTCCAAGCTCTTGATTTGGGAGCCACATATACCCACTGGGAATGCAGGCCCCCCTCCTTTCTTTGATTTATTTCCTACTAGTTGCGGTACCCGGCGTTGCCCGGGTGGTTTGAAAAAGTTGTTTTTTTATTTTACAAAATTTATAAGGTGATGGATGAACTACAACTCACATCATGCCAGGTTAACCCCTTGAAACTCCATCAGTTTGTCATGTTGGGCAAGTTTTCTCTCTAGATGCATCATTGGTGGGGTCTATGTGGTCTCTGGCTGCAGGGTGGACTACAGCTCCCACCATGTAGAACAGTTCCCCCCAAACCCCTTCAGTATGTTCAGTTGGTCATGTGGGTTCTGTGTGCCAAGTTTAGTCTTGGTCTATTGTCGGTGGTGATCACAGTGTCTCCAGATGTAGGTGAACTACAACTCACAGAAATGAAGGTCAGTTCCCCCCAAATCCCTCTAGTATGTTCAGGTGATCATGGGGGTTCTGTGTGGGTCTAGGTTAGGTCCAGGTCCAGGTCCATTATTGATGGGAATCAAAGTGCTGTGTCTTGATGCAGGGTCAAGTACAACTTCCAACATGTTGAGTCAGTCCCTCAAACCCTTCTAGTATGTTCAGTTGCTGACCAATTCCTCTGTTTGCTGTGTGCCATAGGAAAAAGAGTTAAGGGAGAGGCAGTGGGCGGGGTCATGCAAATTCCACACCAATAGAGAGAGAAAAGAACACTAGAAGGTGTCTTTGGTGGAAGGGAAAATCTAGGGTGAAATTGTCCTCGAATAAAAGCCTTCACTTGAGTGGTGGGCAGGACAGTGTTTGTGGAGGACATTGGCAGGGCTCTTGGACATGTTCAGGGTGCTCGCTATAACCTGCAGTGTCATTGGAGAGAGGGCTATTGGTGGCTCCTCAGCACTGGGAGTTGTAGCTGTTTGTGGAGACAGGAGCCTATCTATGTGAATGTGCCACATACACACATACAGATTTTCACTTTTATTATGTGTATGTATAGATTATTTCTTTTTTTCTTGTCAGAGTGAAATTGGTAATAGGAAACCAATTTCATATTCAGTAACCAAATAGTAGAAACGATTTCATGTAATTTTTCTAGGAATGTCGATCTGCAGCATTCATCAGATTCTGAAAGACACAGTGCAAATCACTGCTTTAGTGTGCCTGACAAGCATTAGCTTTTTAGCCAATGGGCAGGGCGGTTGTATACGGGAAGGAAGAAACCGATACAGTACTCAGAAATGTTAGAAAACATGTACGTACAATGGTAGGGATGTTTGTTAAGTATGGACTCTGCTTATAGAAAGCGACCACATTTTGGCTGTAGTGAAAGTCGCCATTTTCGGATGGTTTTGTTGGACGTGTCCAAGAATCCTCCAACCCTAAAAAGCCATGCACCGCCTGCTGTTCTAGCCACTGTCTCTGAGGTCAGCTGTCATGTTCGGTAGCCCTGACAGGTCTTGTTCTTAGTCTCTTGTGAGGTGCGGAGGATTTCTGCTTCCATCGCGGTGGCCTGTGATGTGGAAATATTTGCTCAGGGCCGACAGAGTTCTCAAGCTGCAGCAGAGCCCCACTCTGGCTCGCTCAGTGTTAAAAGGCATGTGCTTGGTGCGGGTGGAGGGAGAGACTCAAATTAACACAGACAGCCCAGTTGGGGCCTCCGGGCATTCTCTCTTCTCTCTCCACCATTTCCATTTCCATTCTCCAGGCCCATTGCAAAAGGCATAGTTTGTGGATTACTAGAGAATGACAGCTGCTATGGCAAAGGTGCAGAATTGTGAACCAGGATATGTCTGGGGGGAGGTGTTACCTTGCTTTGCAAAGTTGGTGGGTGGGTTTAATGTGTCTGGAAACAGTGTTCTGTCATTTCAATACAATACATGGCCTGATAATGCTGTAGTGCAGGTCTGGGCGAACTTCGACCCTTCAGGTGTTTTTGGCTTTAACTCCAAGAATTCCTAACAGCCTGTCGGTTGTTAGGAATTGTAAGAGTTGAAGTCCAAAACACCTGGAGGGCCAACGTTTGCCCATGCTTGCTGTAGTGGTTATTGGAAGAAAGTGTACAAATATTAATGCTATCAGTTTTCCAGGCTGTATGGCCATGTTCCAGAAGCATTCTCTCCTGACATTTAACTCACATCTATGGCAAGCATCCTCAGAGGTTGTGAGGTCTCTTGGAAACTAGGCAAGTGGTATTTATATGTCTGTGGAATGTCCAGGCAAGTGTGAATGTTACAATTGGCTGCCTTGAAGTAGCCAGGCTTTGAAGCTGCAAGGCTATTCAGTGCTAATCAAAGTGGCCAGTTGCAGTATTCACACTTACCTCCAACAGACAAGAGTTCTTTCTCCCACCCTGGACATTCCACAGATATATAAACCTCACTTTTCTAGTTTTCAACAGACCTCACAACCTCTGAGGATGCTTGCCATAGAAAATGTCAGGAGAGAACGCTTCTGGAACATGGCCCTACAGTCTGAAAAACTCAGCAACCCAGTGATTCCATCCATGAAAGCCTTCGCCACCACACTAAAGCTTTTGTGTTCTGAGCAGAATTCGTTTGACTTTGCCTTCCTCTGATTTTGAGAAAGAGTGACTTGCTAAGGGTCTACTTGTGGGTTTCTTTGGCTGTGCGGGGTTTGATCCCTGGTCTGCAGAGTCAAAATCCCAATGATCTCACTGTTGTAAAGAAATACTTCTACTTTCCCCCCTCCAGCAAGCTAGCTCTTTCAATTGATCAGTAGCAGCTATGTTATCATTATCATTTCGTTCCTTGTTCAATAACTTTTGTTTTGCACTGGAGTTAACTCTCCTAGCCTCTTGTGCTTGTGTTGCCCCAAACTTCATTCCCTCCTCCCCTCAAGTCCCAGAAAATTTGAATTTCAGACCTTTCCTTGCCTTGTCTACGGAATTACTCTTGACAACCATGGAAGAATGACTCGATCCCAGGCAGCAGAGGCTTTCCATTCTGGATTCTTTAGGGCGAGTAGCGGCTGAGCCAAGGTGGCCATCTGGTATTTGGTTTAATTATCTTAATTGCATGCTGTCTTTAAGGCTGAGCTAAGAGCCTTGGAGCCAAATTCAGGGAAGCATAGAGACTCTCCGGGCCTGGGGGGAGGAAAAAACTCCCAGCCTCCCAGTAGAACCAACCTGTGTGGATCAAACACAAGTAAACCAAGTTTGCACTTTCCACACACACAAACCCAGTTGCAGGGCTGAAAGTAAGCTAGTGAAGGGGTTGCTGCTAGACTTTCTGCCGAATGAGAGCCAGCTCAGTGCTGCTAATGACTTTCCCATGTTTTCTGGCATAGCTGTGGCCTGGAGGGAGGGCTGGCCTCGCTTTCCAAAAGCCTGTTCATGTAACCGTTGCTGGGGAAAGTGGGAGAGGCAAAGAGGAGGCAGAGGTGCGGTCTCTTAAACCCAGAACGGTAGCCTGGCTCCACCCGCCACACCTGGCTATATGCTTTAAGTCAACCTTGTCACCGTGACGTGGCACGAGTGCTATTTTTACAAAGAGAGTGCAGCTAAGAGTAAAGCATATGGAGCATATGGCT
This sequence comes from Anolis carolinensis, assembly GCF_035594765.1. Lineage (NCBI taxonomy): Eukaryota > Metazoa > Chordata > Lepidosauria > Squamata > Anolidae > Anolis > Anolis carolinensis. Next base: position 7,178,394 of record NW_026943821.1, on the reverse strand, counting down.
TCCATCCCGCTGTTCCAGGGGCTGTTCAAGGTGTTCCAGTGGGGCGTGCCGTCCCTTTTCTTCCTCCCGTTCTTTTCCCCTAATATGTAAAACATTGGTCGTTGAGCATTTTGGTAGAATCGGCATTGTGTAAACACCTCTTTGACTTCATGCCACAAGTCCAGAAGGGTGCTTGTAGAGAGCTCTTGTGCTTTAATGTTTGTCTGCCAAAACACACTTCCCGGCAGCACCCAGAAAAGCAGAACATCACATTGGGAAACATGTGGACTTTACCTTCCCGGTCATTCTAGTTTGCACATGCATCTAATGTTAGAGCTGCATATCCTTCCCCTCCAGCAACTTGTAACTTTTGATTGATTCGCTTTGAGAATTAGGAGCTTAAGCTGTCGAACTGCTCTCATGTCTACTTTTAAATGGTGTGAAAGTCAAGATAAGTGAGAAATAGCCTTCTCAAAAGAAAGGATCACCTTTTGGGTTGTTGTGAGTTTTCGGGGCTGTATGGCCATGTTCCAGAAGCATTCTCTCCTGATGTTTCACCCACATCTGTGGTAGGCATCCTCAGAGGTTGTGAGGTCTGTTGGAAACTGGGCAAGTGGGGTTTATATATCTGTGGAAAGTCCAGGTTGGGACAAAGAACTCTTGTTTGTTGGAGGCAAGTGTGAATGTTGCAACTGATAACCTTGATTAGCATTGAATGGCCTTGCAGATTCAAAGCCAGGGTGAGAGAAAGAATGCTGCCTGAGGCAAGTGTGAATGTTGTAATTAATCACCTTGATTAGCATTGAAAAGCCCTTCAGCTTCAAGGCCTGGCTGATTCCTGCCTGGGGGAATCCTTTGTTAGAAGGTGTTAGCTGCCCTGGTTGTTTCTTCTCTGGAATTTCCCTGTTTTCTGAATGTTTTTCTTTATTTACTGTCCTGATTGTAGAGTTTTTTAATACAATCAGGGCCAGCTAACACCTCCCAACAAAGGATTCCCTCAGGCAGGAAGCGGCCAGGCTTTGAATCTGCAAAGCCATTCAATGCTAATCAAGGTGGCCAATTGCAACATTCATACTTGCCTCAAAACAGACAAGAGTTCTTTCTCCCACCCTGAACCTCCCACAGATATATAAACCCCACTTGCCTAGTTTGCAAAAGACCTCACAACCCCTGAGGATGCCTGCCATAGATGTGAGTGAAATGTCAGGAGAGAATGCTTCTGGAACAGGGCCAGACAGCCCGGAAAACACACATCAACCCAGCGATTCCGACCATGAAAGCCTTCGACAACACAGGATCACCTTTGCTTTGACATTTTGGAATTCGTAGTCTGTTACTGCGTTTAAGCTATGGCCTGGGATTTGGACCCACAGGGGGAATATACAGCATTTCCAGAAAATATTACCCTGCTTAAAACATTGTCCTTGCACTTGGACAGCAGTCCTGTAGCTATTGTGCACACAATGCAGGTTGCAGGCTTGCTATTTCTGGAGAAGAACACCTTTTCTAATGTGAGATACAAGTTTAGGTGGGATCTGAGTTGACTGCCCCTTCGTGACAGTCCATGTCCTCCCTTAGGCCTCCTGCTATGTCTTTGGAGAAATCAAAGATTCCCTTTCCTCCTCCTCCTCCTATGGTGTGCTTCTCAGCAACTTCCTGAAATGCCTTGACATGAATAAAGGAAACCTTGCCATTGTGAATCAGATGTGCCCTTAGATAGTCATCTGGAATCAATTCGGCTGGGCCTGTTTGGTCCTGCTGGGCTGAAGCTGTACACAGCATCGGTCATGGTCTCGAAGTTTTGTTTAAACACTCCTCTGAGGAAGTGTTTTGGTAGAGAAACTCCTACTGTTCCTCTGCAAATCAGACTTTGACAAACATCCTTTCCCAGATTTATTTTTTTTAGCTCTAAAAATCAGTTGCCGTTTGGTTCTGTTCCTGGCAGTTGGGTTGTTTGCTTGGATGTAGAGGAATCTTGCTCCTGGCAATCGTTCTTCCTCCATGTGGCTGAAAGATTGGAGGAATGCTGAGCGTCTTGTGACAGTCAGTTCTATCCCAAATGCTGAAGAAGCTCTTTTAGACTTGCAGGAAAACTGCATGTACTTTAGAGTCCTGATTGTCCTCCAAATCCTTATGGGACTAGGACATTTCGCTGTGTTTAATGTGACTTTTTAGGGTATAAAAGACTCATACTGGAAAGATAAATAAATGATGATTTTTAAACAATTCTATTTAATTTTATTTTAATACTAGCGTTGTCTGGGTTATTTGAAAAAGTCAGTTTTTTAGTTGTACAATATGCCTAAGGTTGTGGGTGAACTACAACTGACATGCCAGGTTAACCCTGAGAAACTCAATCAGTACTTAAAGTACTGTTGGGCAAGTTTATTATTTTTAATATTTTATTGCAAAACATATAACATATAACATAAGTGATAGACATACATATATACCACTGTGTGGGAAGTTTAGAAACAATAACATAAAATACACACACACACACACACATATACATATATATACAGTAGAGTCTCGCTTATCCAACGTAAACAGGCCGGCAGAATGTTGGATAAGCGAATATGTTGGATAATAAGGAGAGATTAAGGAAAAGCCTATTAAACATCAAATTAGGTTATGATTTTACAAATTAAGCACCAAAACTTCATGTTATACAACAAATTTGACAGAAAACGTAGTTCAATGCACGGTGATGCTATGTAGTAATTACTGTATTTACGAATTTATCACCAAAATATCATGATATATTGAAAATATTGACTACAAAAATGTGTTGGATAATCCAGAACGTTGGATAAGCGAGTGTTGGATAAGTGAGACTCTACTGTGTGTATATATATATATATATATATGCACACGTACATACATATATGTATCTAAAGAGAGAGGGAAGAGAAGGAGAAAGAAAATAATCATAATAATAATACTGATAAAAGGAGAAAACGAAGGGAAAAAACCCCTAAATTCTCCCTGTTGCCTTAACATCTATGCAAAAACAATACATAAACAATACAATCACATTAAAATTGACTTCCTGCTATTGTGTGGTGTTTTGAAAACCATTCTTTTTATGTTCCACACCCCTTTGTTTCTTTTATCTACTTGTTTTCTCTTTACTACTTGGTCTGGGACGATCCTTTGTTCATTCTTCTCTAAACCATTTCATATTATTATCTTGCAATTTTTGTTCTTTAAATAATTTTAATTGATTCCCAATTTGTTTGTTTTCTTGTTTTTCCTTGAGTGTTTGCTAGCAAGTATGTTAATTTGTCCATGTTCATTATTTCAAGTTTACTCTAGATGCATAATTGTTGGGGCTCAGTGTGCTCTCTGGCTGTAAGGTAAACTACAACTCCCACTATGGTGAGTCAGGGCCCTCAAACCCCTCCAGTAAGTTGAGTTAGTCATGGACATGCTGTGTGCCAAGTTTGGTCAAGGTCCATCATAGGTGGAGACCATAGTTTCCCTGGTTGTGAGTGAACTACAACTCCCAGAAAGAAAGGTCAGTTCCGCCCAAACCCCTCCAGTAATCAAATTTTGGCATATCGGGTATTAGTCCAGTCTATTATTGGTGTAGTTCAGAGTGTTCTTAGATTGCAGGTGAACTATACATCCCAGTACCTACAACTCTTGTAAATCATGGTGAATTCTCCCCAAACCTCTCTAGTATGTTCAGTTGCTGATCAATTCCTTTGTTTGCTGTGTGCTATAGAAAAGAATAGGAAAGGGTTATGGGAGAGGCAGTGGGTGGGGTCATTCAAATTCCACACTAATAGAGAGAGTGAGGAACACTGGGATGTCTGTGGTGGAGGAAAAACAGAAAATCTAGGATGAAATTGTCCCTGAATGGGCAGTATGGTGTTTGTGGAGGGCATTGGCAGGGCTCTTGGACATGTTCATGGTGCTTGCTGTAACCTGCAATGTCATGGGAGGGAGGGCCATTGGTGTCCCCTGAGTAGTGGGAACTAGAGCTGTTTGTGGAGGCAGGAGCTTGTCTGTGTAAGTGGACACCCCTGCCACACATACATACATATTTTCACTTTTATTATGTGTATAGATTTCTATGTAGTAGGCTTTGAATTGTGTTGTTATTAACACTGTGTGCTGCTTTGAGTCTTGTTTAAGGGAGGAAATAAAATTCTTATTATTACTTGCCCACCCTCTGTTTTTGTAGTGGCTGGAGGATTTCATACGCTTTCCAGCTTTGAAATGTTTGGCTCACAGGCATCAACTTCCAACAGGACACGCATCTGAATATTTCATCATTGCTTTATAAAAATCGGTGCATAAACGGTTTCTCATTAGCATGTTTTCAGTTCATTACCTGCTGGTTCATTCATTAGTTAGTTTTATTTTCTCCCTTTTCTCCTTGAGACTGCTTTTACAAAACAAGGAAAGTGAGAATGTTTGCTTGTTGGGACCGGAGGAGCATTTTGAAGGCTGGAAGAGTGCGGCGTCCTCTTATTAAAATCCTCACATCTTTAGATGTGGTTCCTTTGAAGTTTAAAAATGAACACTTTTTAGGATATCATTTGTATTTATGCCTCAGTATGATATCAAACAAAGGGAAAAGAAAGTCCCAGTATCATGGGACTGTAAGTGAATGTGGAGTGGAGTATGTCAAGGTTAAGGAAGGGTGTGTTCTCGTCCTCTTAAGTCCCACACGTCAAACAGCCATGCTAGTATTTGAACAGTGGTGACATTTCTCTACCATGTGGCTTCCTGTAGCGTATGGCTGAGGACATACTATCTTTAGGTGCGTGAATGAGACTGACTTAAGGAGTGCTGGGTATTTATGACACAGTTGTTTCTTATTGCAAATGCAACCCAAAATATGCAATAGTTGAAAGTCCTTGGCCATATGATTCATAAATATGATGATGTGCAGTATGTGAGCATTTATTAACTCTGGAATCCCTGCTAGGTTTCTAAGGCTGCATCTGCACTACAGAATTAATGTAGTTTGACACTTCTGGAACTGACCTGAAGGCTGCCAGGTTCGAATCCCATCCGGGGAGAGCGCGGATGAGCTCCCTCTATCATCTCCAGCTCCATGCGGGGAAATGAGAGAAGCCTCCCACAAGGATGGTAAAACATCAAAAACATCCGGGCGTCTCCTGGGCAACGTACTTGCAGACGGCCAATTCTCTCACTCCAGAAGCAACTCAGATTTCTCCTGACACGAAAAAAAACAAAACAAAAAACCCTCTGAAACTGTCACAGCTCAAGGCTGTGGAAACCTAGGAGTTGTCGTTCGGTGAAGCACCAACACTCTTTGCCAGAGATGGCTAAAGAAGTTATAAAACTACAACCTCCATGATTGTATAGCATTGAGAGATGGCAGTTAAGATGGTGTCAGACTGTATTGATTCTATAGCATAGATGTAGCTTAAGTCTCAGAGTTGCCAAGAAAAGCATACAAATGCAACATTAATAGAAAATAAAGGTTCAACATTTCCCATATGTCTGATAAATGAGTGTTGTAGTTCACAGAGTACATATAGTAAATTAAAGGTACAAGATGTCTCTTTGCCCCTACAATTAATGACTGTGTTTTAGAAGTTGTCTGTAAGTTTCTAAGTTGATTTGATTGAACAATCAGTAGCCTTCAAAACTTGGGTTCATTTATTTTATTTTTCCAAGGTGCTGGATGCATTGTTCTTTCTTAAGAATGGTGGTCCCAACTGAGCAAAAGATAGCAGTCCAGTGCTATATCGGTTTCCCAATCTGAATGCCTATAGAGTTGCAGATATTGTGTACTGTCCTTCCACTTTGTTTTATATTTGTGAGGTGGTGTGTGGATTTGAGGAGTGAGATGTAGAAATATATTCTTTATGACACTTGTCTTTGTTGGCTTGTGTTCCATTCTGCTTCCTGGAAGAAGGGTGTTACATCATGTTGGACATTTGGCACCATTAAGCCCCTGGTATCGGCAAATCTGGGCAGTAATTGAAAGGGTGGTTGCCCACATTACTTGCTTGAGTTCTTTTAAGGCTAAAGCGAGGCAGGAGTGTACACACTGTTCTGGCTCTGAAACTGGCTTGAAGAAGGGGCATGCTGTTAACCTGGCTTATGAACTGGTTCAAACATTGGTATTGTTGGCACTCACCCATTAACCAGCAGTAGTGGGTAAGCTGCTAATGGGTAAGCTGCATCGTGCCATTTCTTGTAACACGCTGGCGCTTCTTCATTTGAAAGATAATAAGGTGAAGACCATTTATGTGCAAACGAGAGACTGATCATGTGTATGAAATTATGAACAGGCAGAAATCCAAAATGGCAGTCGCAGCTTGCAGGGCTGCTTAACCAGTTCTTAGCAGGCCCAGGAAAGCCACATAGAACAAATGGCATTTTAAAACTCTTCTGGTTTTGCTGGTAAATAATGGAGCTCAGAGAGAGACCCAGAGGGGGAATAACTTTCCCTGATGATTGCTGAAGTTATGTTCCTGCTTAGAAGAGGGGGAAAACTCCCTGAGGTCATATGGATGTGTGCTTTTGAGCTGGACTAGTTTTACGGCTGATATGGGACTGGGTTTCTTTTGGAAATATTAGTTGCACCCTCTTACAACAATATTGTTTAACTGTTTTGCATTGCCTATGTGGTTCTACCTGTGATGTTGTGTGATTTCAAGTCATTTCAGATGTATAGTGACCCTATCACAGTGTTTCCTTTGTTCAGAAAGGGGTTACCTTCCTCTGAGCCTTGCTTCTGGTCACTCAGTAAGTTTCAATCTCTGATCAAGGCCTGATTTCCAGAGGCATTGTCCGGTGCTCAAACCTTTACAACATTCCAGCTCCTTTGTCCTACTTACACATTTTTTTAATCTACATGGCAACTGTGTGTTTTATAGACTTCCAAGAGCAAGCTCCAACAAGGTAGCCTGTTAAATTGGGATTTTATTCCTTTCGCCTTTGCAGTTATACCTGTTATGGGCTTTTATGGCATAGGAGGGGTTGCAGGAATGGAGCTAGCAGTCTAAATATTGCTCTCAGACACTGGGAAACCAAGGTTTGAATCCTGTTGGCTATAGAAGTCCACTGAGTGACCTGCATCAAGATACTGTCTCTTGGCTTCAGAGGAAGGTAACAGCAAACCTTTTTGAACAAACTCTGCCAAGAAAAAGCCTGTGATAGGACTGCCATAAGTTGATAATGGCTGGAAGGCACATAGCAACAACATGTGTTGCAAAGGGAATGGACAATAGTTGAGTCAAAAAGAAGCAGTAAAGTCCAGAACATTGTCAGATCCTGGTCCCAATCCGAAAAAACAGAACACTGTTTTTCTGTAAGAGAAGGTCAGTTGTGCTATAGTCGAAAAGTAAAACATGGACTTCCAAATCATGCGAACTCCTCCTCCTCCTTTAAGGCAGAGATCATAAATCAGGGATCCGCTTCCAAGTTCTTGGCGGTCTGGAAGGCCTCGCCAAGCATTGCATGAATAACTTGCCTTTTGCTTGAGTTAGTTTGAAGCTCAGGCAGATGAATCATCTCTTATTAGTTTGCCGATGTAACGAGTGATGATTTAAATTTCACTGGATTGGAACACGTCCAAGAAGCACAATGTCTCGACTGAAGGCGGGTTGTGTGTTATCGCTTCTTGGGGTGCCGAGTTACAGCGGGGCCGGCTCAGTCTGGAGCAGAGGTCTGTGCTGGGTTGAGCAGGACAGTTGTAGAGGATTATAGGTAATTAATTACCTTACCTAACAGGTTGAGAGCTGGCTTTCTTTCTCTGCCCCATCCCCCTTTGCTCCATGCTGATGAACTACATTAAAGCATTTGCCCAGATGAAAACAAGTATACCTGCCGAATTCCCAAGCGAAGGGATTTCAGCAAGAACTCTTGTAAAAGTTATTTTTTGAACTGCACCTCTTGGGAGCCATGCTGTCTGGGAGGATTTCCTGGTTCAAAAAAAAGGAACTTTAATAATGAGCTCTGGGTAATAACAGTAAAGCTCAAAAGAAACTAGACCATCTCAGGGAATGATTTAATGGTGCTGTGAGTTTCTTGCCTTGGGAAGGCTGTCTTCAAGTTTGGATAAATGAAAGTCCAACAGGTATAGGAAAAACATTCATATACTCCAAATAAGGCAAACCCAGTGTATTTGGAGCAGTTCTCTTAATTGCAGAAAATCACTTGTAATTTTTGAAAAACTACCCCATCCCAAAAGACCACTGACATCTGCCATTATAGGTGCTTGCGTGACTCCATACCTCAGTCGATAGGAAACATTTCTTTATTCATACAGATGTAACAAACACTTTGAAATAATAATTTCCAAGAACGTCATGGTCTTCAGAACCACTGATAACCTCTTCAGTGAACCAGTCCCCTTCCAGCTGATGTCTTCAGTGAACTGTATCCACTTATATTGTGTGTGTGTGACTTGGGTGTAACAGCAGAGCTAAAGGGCTACAAGTAGATTGCAACCCAGCCAGCTGCTTGTGCCTAAATCTAGTTCCAGCTCACGCTCTCTAATATGTTGGAATAAGCCAAGCGGACCTGACAAGGTGGCATCATGGATGCCAACCGTCTGCTGAATTGCAGAGAGCGCTGCCATGGACCGTGGCATCCAGAGGTCCATGGCAGCTATTCTTTTTGGCAGCATATCTTCAGAGGCTCAGGTGAGAGATCCCCATTTGCTGCTGCTTGAGACACCACAAGATGTTCAAAGCCTGTCTGTGAATACCTATACCTATAAGGAATGGCCTGCATTCCTTATAGGTATAACAAATAAAGTAGGTTGGTGATGGTGGGAGTTATGACCGTGATAATAGTGTCAAAATTGTGACTGAGTTGAGATTGTAAATATGGAACAGAGAACCCATTGAAATTGAACAAAATCTGGCTACCGGTATTTAAAAACTCTAAAATCAGGACAATAAATAAAAAACAACACTCAGAAAATAGGGGAATTCCAGACAAACGATCAGGGCCAGCTAATACCTCCCAACAAAGAATTCCCCTGGCAGGAAACAGCCAGGCTTTGAAGCTGCCAGGCTATTCAATGCTAATCAAGCTGGCCAATTGCTACATTCACAGTTGCCTCAGGCAGACAAGAGTTCTTTCTCCTACCCTGAACATTCCACAGATATATAAACCCCACTTGCCTAGTTTCCAACACCTCATAACCCCTGAGGATGCCTGCCATAGATGTGGGTGAAATGTCAGGCAAGAATGCTTCTGGAACATCTGAACAAATCACCCTTATGGAGTTGTGTGTCTTCAGGTTATATTCAGCTTAGGAGACAAATGTATCATATACCCTACTGCTGAGACAAAAGGAATTTCAATTGCATACCCACTGAAGTTGTTGAATGGAAAACCTATGCTCACTCTCATTTCATAATCTACCAGTGGTATTTGGTCCAAAGTGACAAGGGCTTTGGAAAGCACAAGCCAGGAGCTGTTAGGCCAGGATAGGGGAATGTGGTTTAGTTCTGCAGCTCCCATTGAGCCAGCCCAAAATAGCTAGTGATGAAGGGTTGTGGGAGTTGCAGTCTGAGCAGTCCAAGTGAGCCAGTAGGGCAGTGGTTGAGTGTTTGACTAGGACTCCAGGAGACTAGAAAATCCCCACTTGGCTTTTGACCATCCACTGGGTGACCCTGGCCCAGTTACGCTTTGCTGGTTTTCAAGGAGGACAATGATGAGAGTCCTTTGAACAACGTTTTTCAGGAAACACTGTGCTGGGTTCATTTCAGGGTCTTCACAAGTCAGGAATAACCTGAAGACACACAAGAAGAAGTCACAGCAGTACCCAGAGGGCTTATTCCTTCCTCGTCCCAAGTTTAGAACAATCCTCCCAAGAAGTACATAAATCTTAAGGGCCCCAAAGAGACCTGTGTTAGTCATTTCCGCCCTGAAAACAAAGAGTGCATGTATAAATCAACTTTTCCTTGACTATTTGAAGCCAAGCCTTGACTCACAGCAGGCAAGTGGTTATTTCCAAGCCTCCTCCTGACCATTTCTGGCCCTTCAGGTTTTAAAATAGTAGAAATTGTTTGTGGATGACACACATTTTCCACTCTGGCTTTTGAGCAAGAAAACAGCCCTGCACAGGGGGTGCCTCCTTCGTTGTCTCCAGAACTTCAGTGCCATTCCCCATGTCCGGCCTGGTCCACAGGAGCCACTGAACCAGCTTCACCTGAGACGCCACATAAACCGGAATGGAAAGTAACACCCCTATGTCTTGCTTGTTCCTTTGCTTTGGCTCCTTTCTTAGATCTCTGTGTTCTTTCCATATAAGGAGATAGCCACAAACACGAAAAGCAGCATTCATTCACAAGACAGGTAGAACAACTTCTGATACAAAGATCTTTTTTAAAAAAGAAAAGAAAAAGCTCTCTCTGTTCCAAGAGCCTTTTGTTTTTGAGAGTTGTCTTCTCCTGTTCCTCTCCTGGCATTCAGAGATCCCCGTTGCAGCAAGAAAGACAGCCAAATCCAAGGGAGGTTGAATTGGGGAAAGTCAACTGATGCCAAGGAGCCAAAATGTCTCCTTTTGATTTACCCCTCTCTTTTAGTTCCCTCCTTTAAAAAACTCATAAATCGCATCATGCTTCTGATGACTTCCAGGCCAGCAGTTCAGTTTCAAACTTTTGGTTGAAAAAAAACAATACTTTAAAATTGGTTGTGGAAGGCTTTCATGGCCAGAATCACTGGGTTGTTGAGAGGCTGTGAGGTGTATTGGAAACTAGGCAAGGAAGGTTTATATAAAGTAGAGTCTCACTTATCCAACACTCGCTTATCCAACGTTCTGGATTATCCAACACATTTTTGAAGTCGATGTTTTCAATACATCGTGATATTTTGGTGCTAAATTTGTAAATACAGTAATTACTACATAACATTACTGCGTATTGAACTACTTTTTCCATCAAATTTGTTGTATAACATGATGTTTTGGTGCTGAATTTGTAAAATCATAACCTAATTTGATGTTTAATAGGCTTTTCCTTAATGCCTCCTTATTATCCAACATATTCGCTTATCCAATGTTCTGCTGGCCCGTTTATGTTGGATAAGTGAGACTCTACTGTATCTGTGAAAGGTCCAGGGTGAGAGAAATAACTCTTCCTGAGGCAAGTGTGAATGTTATAATTATTCACCTTGATGATAACAACAACAACAACAACAACTTTATTCTTGTACTCCACCTCCATCTCCCCGAAGGGACTCGGGGCAGCTTACATAAGAAAAACTGTCCATAAATTTAAAACACAATATAATAACTTAGTTATAAAAGAACACAACATGACAATTATTAAAACCATGACATCAATTGCTATTTACAGAGGGTGATTAGTTCAAAACTCTGAGTAAAGTCCATAAGTAAAATAGAGACAGGCGGGGGAGGACAAAAAACGGATCTCGTTAAAACATTAAAACTTATAAAAAGAGGGGCAATATTAAAGTGCAGCACAGTTTGAAAACAAGATACATTAATCACCTTGATTAACATTGAAAAGCTTTTCAGCTTCAAGGCCTGGCTTATTCCTGCCTGGGGGATCTTTTGTTGGGAGGTGTTAGCTGGCCCTGATTGTTTCATGTCTGGAATTCCCCTGTTTTCAGAGTGTTGCTCTTATATAAAGGATTCCCCGAGGCAGGAAGCACCCAGGCTTTGAAGCTGCAAGGGTTTTCAATGCTAATCAAGGTGATTAATTACAACATTCATACTCGCCTCCAACAGTCAAGAGTTCTTTCTCCCACCCTGGACATCATTCCACAGATATATAAACCTCCCTTGCCTAGTTTCCAATATACAGTAGAGTCTCACTTATCCAACCATTGCTTATCCAACGTTCTGTATTATCCAACGCGGTTTGCCTTTTAGTAGTCAATGTTTTTGTAGTCAATTTTTCAATACATTGCGAAGTTTGGGTGCTAAATTCGTAAAGACAGTAATTATTACATAATGTAACTGTATATTGAACTGCTTTTTCTGTCCATTTGTTGTAAAACATATTTTGGTGCTTAATTTGTAAAATCATAATGTAATTTGATGTTTTATAGGCTTTTCTTTAATCCCTCCTTATTATCCAACATTTTCACTTATCCAACATTCTGCTGGCCCGTTTATGTTGGATAAGTGAGACTGTACTGTATCTCGCAACCTCTGAGGGTACCTCATAGATGTGGGCGAAACATCAGGAGAGAATGCTTCTGGAATATGGCCATTCAGCCTGAAAAATTCTCATCAACCCACTTAAAATTTTCATTAAGAATGCGACTGAAGGTAATCTTTGACCCTGTGGTTTTGAGCCAAGGCTGCTGACGAATTGGAAGTGAATTTTTTAAAAAAAAATCTCAGCCTGGTCCAGGGTCAACAACGCTTGGACTGTAGACCTTATTTGGGTAGTTATTTAAAGTTATTTAAAGGCGTTATTGAGGAGAACTGAATCTCTGTCTCAGTCACACCCCATCATATAATCTGAGGTCTTTCTGAAGTGGACAAATTTAGGGCATAGAGTAGCATAAGGGGAACCCCAAATATATCTTGACATAGGTTTATGCTTTGTCACTCGCCCAGAAGTATCTGGGAAATGGCCTGTAGGATAGAGGTGGGGGCTCTGCTTGGTCACAACATGAAACTGAATGGAATAAAGGGCAGATGAGCATCCTCTACTAGCTCTGGAGTGTTTCATGTGGCTTACCTTCTGTTGTCATGGATCTGCTCCTTTCTCCTTGATGTGGATTAACAATAAGAGCAAAGCATGATAAATCTGATGTCATGGCATGAGATTATGAAATCCTGTAGATGAAAGCGGCGAGACCAAAGAACACCGTTGCTGCCTTGGGAGCAGTGGCCTGTTAAAATCATGTGTATTTCCAGCTTGAAATCATGCCTTCCGTTTAAGGCCTTGTTCAAGGCTGACCAGGTGTTAATTCTTGCAGCGTTTCTGGTTTACTTTATGCCTGTGGTATGATTTATTTATTTATTTACTACATTTATACCCCACCCTCTCTCACCCTGAAGGGGATGCAGAGCAGCTTACAAGTTGTAGGGACATACAATATATTACATCATTAGCATAGCACAATATTAGCATTACATATTACTATATTGTACTATACCACTATTTTGCAATATTATTAGTAATATTATATGCAATATAATATACAATTATAATACTGTATTATTATTATTATTTTGCATTACATTATAATATTAATATCAATATTATATGTATATACAATATAATGTATTATTATATTATATAGTACTAGCTGTGCCTGGCCACACATTGCTGTGGCGTTGTCTGGTGGTGTTGGTGATAAATGGTTGAGGTAGTGGTGGTATTGAATGTCTGTTGTATGATTGTCTTTATGTTTAGTATGCATATGGTTGTTTGTGTATTGTGAAAGTGGTGAAGGTAGAGGGGGTCTATGTCCCTGTGTAGTATTGTATAGTATTTATACGTTGTCCATGTGTTGTGAATGCTTGGATTGTGTCCTTCTGTATAGTAGAAAGGGTTGGGCTGGATGGCCCTTAGGGGTCTCTCCAAACTCTTGGATTCTATGCTTCTATTATTATTATTATTATCCAACATATTCACTTATCCAACGTTCTGGCGGCCTGTTTATGTTGGATAAGTGAGACTCTACTATATCATAGAATCACTAGCTGTGCCCGGCCACGCGTTGCTGTGGCGAAGTCTGGTGGTCTGGGAAATAAAGTATTGAGGAATTGGTGGTAGTTAAGGTCAAGGGTAAAGGTTTTCCCCAGACATTAAGTCCAGTTGTGTCTGACTCTGGAGGTTGGTGCTCATCTCCATTTCTAAGCCGAAGAGCCGGCGTTGTCCGTAGACTCCTCCAAGGTCATGTGGGATGACTACATGGAGCGGCGTTACCTTCCCGCCGGAGCAGTACCTATTGATGCACTCACATTTGCATGTTTTCGAACTTCTGGGTTGGCAGAAGCTGGGGCTAACAGTGGGGGCTCTCTCCGCTCCCCCAATTCAAACCTGTGGCCTTTCGGTCCAGAAGTTCAGCAGCTCAGCGCTTTAACACGCTGCGCCATCAGGGGATATTATTTCCTAAAGGTTGTGAATATACAATATTTCTGATTGGGTTTTTTTGTTTGTTGGAGGCAAGTATGAATGCTGCAATTAGGAAAAATGATTAGGATGTAATGGCCTTGCAGCTTTAAAGCCTGGCTGTTTCCTCCCTGAGTGAATTTTTTGTTGGGAGGTGTTAGCTGGCCCTGATTGTTTCCTGTCTGGAATTCCCTTGTTTTCAGAGTGGTGTTGTTTGCGATATTTTATATGCTTCTACTGTCTGTGTCCCTGAGAAAACAGAGGATGTGCCAGACTTTGATGATGTGAATACTTTGTTGGGAGGTGTTAGCTGGCCCCGATTGTTTCCTGTGTGGAATTCCCCTGTTTATTCACTGTCCTGGTTTTAGAGACTATATTGTTCTGCATTATTCTATCCCAGTAATTATTTCATATTAAAGAAGAATCTCACTTATCCAACATTCGCTTATACAATGTTCTGGATTATCCAACGCAGTCTGCCTTTTCATAATCAATGTTTTTGTAGTCAGTGTTTTAAATTCATTGTGATATTTTAGTGGTAAATTTGTAAATACAGTACAGTAGAGTCTCACTTATCCAACATAAACGGGCCGGCAAAACGTTGGATAAGCGAATATGTTGGATAATGAGGAATTAAGGATAACCCTATTAAACATCAAATTAAGTTATGATTTTACAAATTAAGCACCAAAACATCATGTTAGACAACAAATTTGTCAGAAAAAGTAGTTCAGTACACAGTAATGCTATATAGTAATTACTGTATTTATGAATTTATCAACAAAATATCACGATGTATTGAAAGCATTGACTACAAAAATGCGTTGGATAAGCGAGTGTTGGATAAGTGAGACTCTACTGTAAATACTACATAGCATTACTGCGCATGGAACTACTTTTTCTGTCAAATTTGTTGTATAATATGATATTTTGGTGCTTAATTTGTATAACGATTACCTAATTTGATGTTTAATTGGCTTTTCCTGAATCCCTTCTTATTATCCAACATATTCACTTATCCTGTCGGCCTGTTTACGTTGGATAAGTGAGACTCTACTGTATATTTCTAATCTTATATTATCTGCTCAGAACTGGATTATATGAGGCTCCTTCTTCACAGCTGTATAAAATGCACACTGAAGTGGATTATATGGCAGTTTGGAGTCAAGATAATCCAGTTAAAGCAGATAATATAAGATTATAAATGGGTTATATAGCTGTGTGGAAGGGCCTTGAGTCTACACTGCCATATAATCCAGTGCAAATTAGATAATCTGTGGAAGAAGTCTAAGTGAGGCCTAAATCTGCCTGTCCCCTAACTGAAACCTGGCTGTCCCTTGGTTGCTAGGCAACCAAGTGGGCAGAGATTAGCCCTCTAAACTGGCAGCAATTGGATAAATAAAATTATTGCTCTCCCTCTAATTAGGATTTTATTTTTCTTTTCTTTTTGTTGTATCAACCTTGAGGCGTGGATGATGGGTTGTGTTGTCAAATTTTGAGGTTGGGGGGCCTGTACTTTTGTTGTTTTGTGAATTGCCGTGATGCCATCACTCTTTTATATATATAGATAGAATCATAGAATCATAGAATAGTAGAGTTGGAAGAGACCTCATGGGCCATCCAGTCCAACCCCCTGCCAAAAAGCAGGAAATCGCATTCAAAGCACCCCCGACAGATGGCCATCCAGCCTCTGCTTAAAAGCCTCCAAGGAAGGAGCCTCCACCACAGCCCGGGGGAGAGAGTTCCACTGTCGAACAGCCCTCACAGGGAGGAAGTTCTTCCTGATGTTCAGGTGGAATCTCCTTTCCTGTAGTTTGAAGCCATTGTTCCGTGTCCTAGTCTGCAGGGCAGCAGAAAACAAGCTTGCTCCCTCCTCCCTATGACTTCCCTTCACGTATTTGTACATGGCTATCATGTCTCCTCTCAGCCTTCTCTTCTGCAGGCTAAACATGCCAAGCTCTTTAAGCCGCTCCTCATAGGGCTTGTTCTCCATATATTTATAATCTTATATTATCTGCTTAGAACTGGATTATATGAGGCCCCTTCTACACAGCTGTATAAAATGCACACTGAAGTGAATTATATGGCAGGGTGGACTCAAGATTATACAGATCAAAACAGATAATATAAGATTACTAGCTGTGCCCGGCCACGCGTTGCTGTGGCGAAGTATGGTGGTATGGGAAATAAAGTATTGAGGAATTGGCGGTAGTTAAGGTAAAGGGTTGCTAGGAGACCAAGTGAGCGGAGCTTAGCCTTCTAACTGGCAGCAATTGGATAAAAACAATTATTCATCTCCCTCTAATTAGGACTTTATTTTTCTTTTCTTTTTGTTGTATCAACCTAGAGGCATGGATGAGGGGTTGTGCTGTCAATTTTCGAGGTTGTGGGGTGTTTACTTTTGTTGTTTTGTCCACTGCCGTGATGCCATCACTCTTTTATATATATAGATAAATGGGTACTATAGCTGTCTGGAAGGGCCTTCAGTCTACACTGCCATATAATCCAGTTCAAATCAGATAATCTGTGTCTTATAGGCAGTGTGGAAGAGGCCTGAGGCCTAACTGTGCCTGTCCCCTGGGCTGAGTAAGTTGCTAGGAGACCAAGTTGGCAGAGTTTAGCCTTGTAACTGGCAGCAATTGGATAAAACACAATTATTCCTTTCTCTCTAATTAGGACTTTATTATTCTTTTCTTTTTGTATGAACATAGAGGCATGGATGAGGGGTTGTGTTGCCACGTTTAGTGTTTCTGGGATGTGTAGTTTTGTTGTTTTCTCCTAGGCTGAATTTTTTTTATCCTTTTATAAATAGAGATGTTGTTGCTGTGGGGAGGGGCCCCCAACTGATGGCAAGTCTTGATAGTGTAAATTAATTCGTTACCTTGAAGCTGAGGACTGTGGGGTGAGAAAACTGATGAGTACTAAGTAGACTGGAGAGTCCATTTTCTCTGGGTGGTTGGATCAGTGGATGGATGTAAGCATGCTATCTGTTTTATGGCCTTTTATCTTGCTCTCCCTGTGGGAAGTATATGGGTTTCTCCTCCCATTTTGTCCTCTCATCAACCCTGCAAAGGAGATTAAATCCCTTTCTCATGATGATGAAACATTTTTGCATTTCCCTCATCTAAAAATAAATGAAATTGTATGCATTCCTATCTAAGTGGCTTTGCAGTTTGATAGGATGCACTGCACACTAAAATTGAGCCTGGTGTTTCATTTGTGTATCAGGGTTTTTATCTCTCTCTCTCTGGATCTCTCTGGATCATGACTTAGTAGTTGTCCAGCATGTCTCTTTTTAAGAAAATTATGATACCATGTTGTCTTCCTGTATTTTTTTTATCAGAGAAATGCTTTTGCCCAGCTCAAAATGCATTCTGAAGTGTAAATCCATAGTGTCCAACCTTTGAACCTCCAGTTGTTTTGGACTTCAGCTCCCAGAATTCAGTCCATTAGACAAGCTGGCTAGGGCTTCTGGGAGTTGGGAGTCCCAAATACCTGGAGGGCCGCAGATTGTACAGGCCTGTATTAGGTAATAGTTTTGCATGGGATTCTCCATTGCAACAAGAGGTATTGCAGTCATAGAATCATAGAATCGTAGAGTTGGAAGAGACCTCACGGGCCATCCAGTCCAACCCCCTGCAAGAAGCAGGAAAATCTCATTCAAAGCACCCCCGACAGATGGCCATCCAGCCTCTGCTTAAAAGCCTCCAAAGAAGGAGCCTCCACCACAGTCCGGGGCAGAGAGTTCCACTGCCGAACAGCCCTCACAGTGAGGAAGTTCTTCCTGATGTTCAGGTGGAATCTCCTTTCCTGTAGTTTCCACGTCCTAGTGTCCAGGGCAGCAGCAAACAAACTTGCTCCCTCCTCCCTATGACTTCCCCTCACATATTTGTATATGGCTATCATGTCTCCTCTCAGCCTTCTCTTCTGCAGGCTAAACATGCCCAGCTCTTTAAGCCGCTCCTCATAGGGTTTGTTCTCCAGACCCTTGTTCATTTTAGTCGCCCTCCTCTGGACGCTTTCCAGCTTGTCAACATCTCCCTTCAACTGCGGTGCCCAGAATTGGACATAGTGTGATGCCAGGTGTGGTCTGACCAAGGCAGAATAGAGGGGGAGCAGGACTTCCCTGGATCTTGACGCTATACCCCTATTTATACAGGCCAGAATCCCATTGGCTTTTTTCACCCCCGCATCATATGAACTTTCTGAGATCAGTTGCCTAGAGCAGAATGCTTATAGGACTAGATGCTTATAGGACTGGATTTTCCAGAAAGGAATCAGAGCACAGGCATGTTTTTGCATCTAGAGATGTCATCACTCCCAAATAGGCGATCTCAAGTTCTTGAATACAGGGTTAAAATTGAGAGAAAGTCTCTCAACACTTGTATGACTCTTTTTCAAATTCCTCCTCCATTGGTCAATTCCTCCTCCTCCTCCTATGATGTCAAGTCGTTGTAATAGAGGCCTTTGTTTTAGGAAAGTATGTTGTTGCACAATCTAATGGGGCTGTTTGATGTGTGCCTTTATAATTTTCTCACTTACTAAAACCAGTCTTATCTATCTAGCCTGGTTCTGTTCAACATCTTTATTCATGACTTAAATTAAGGGTTATAAGGCATGATCATCAAGTTTGCAGACGGGACCAAATTGGGAGGAAGAGCTAGTACTCCAGAAGACAGGAGCAGAACTCAAAACGATCTTAACAGAGAGAGATGATTGGTCAAAATTTACAAAATGAAGTTCAACAAGAGACAAATGCAAGATACTCCACTTAGGCAGAAAAAATGAAATTCAAAGATACAGAATGGGGGACGATGCCTGGCTCGACAGCAGGACGTGTGAAAAAGATTTTGGAGTCCTCGTGAGGAGGAAGGTGAACATGAGCCAACAAAGTGACGAGGTGGCTAAAAAAGCCAATGGGATATTCGCCTGCATAAATAGGAGTAGTCATGCTACTCATCTATTCTGCCTTGGTCAGACCACACCTGGAATCACACTGTGTCCAACTCAAATGATCAAGGGTCTGGAGAACAAGCCCTGTTAGGAGTGTCTTAAAGAGCTGGGCATATTTAGCCTGCAGGAGAGAAGGCGGAGAGGAGACATGACGAGGGCCATGTATCAAGATGTGAGGTGTCATAGGGAGGAGGGGACAAGCTTGTTTTCTGCTGCAATGGAGACTAGGACACAGAACAATGGCTTTAAACTACAGAAAAGGAGATAGCCACCTGAACACAAAGAAGAACTTCCTATGTGTGAGAGCTGTTCAGCAGTGGAACTCTCTGCCCCAGAATGTGGTGGAGGCTCCTCCTTTGGAGGCTTTTAAGCAGAGGCTGGATGGCCATCTGTCGGGGGTGCTTTCAATGTGATTTTCCTGCTTCTCAGCAAGGGTTGGACTGGATGGCCCATGAGGTCTCTTCCAACTCTCTGATTCTATCTCTGGGTTTTCTTGGCCAGCTTTGTTCAGTTTTGCCATTTCTTTCCTCTACAGCTGAGAGAGTGTGATTTTTCGCAATTACTCAGGGTTGAATGGTGATTTGAGTCCTAACCTACATGCAAACCAGTGCATCTACTGGCTCTCTTAGCTGTTAAGAGTTCAGTTTTACTAAATGAGAAAGTTTACGAAGATCACGGAATCCAGCTGCTCTAGAAGCTCCTTGATTATTTTGGTGCAGCATTTTATGTCTAGAATGCAAGTGTTCCTGCACAAGCCATTTTGTTCAGCCACCGACCCCCCACTTTGTGGCACAGAATCACTTAAAGGCTTGTGCGCATGGTATCCATCTCTCCAAATGGAAACTTTGCCCCCCTCCGCTTGATCTTACTGCTGGCAATCACTCAAAAGTATCCTTCATAAAAGAACAACACTGGGCAGCCAAGAGGATAGAATAGAAAGACCTCAGGGCATCGCTTTCCCTTTTGACAAATTCAGTTGCATTTGGCATCATTGTCTTAAAAATGCTGTGATAGTTTTTCCCCCCCCCCTTTCATATTCTGCAAAAAAAAAATAAGGTCACTCCAGCCTTTTGGTCTGTCTTGTTAAGGCTCCAGCTGTTGCATGTACTTGTCAAATACTGCAAAGCCATGCCACAGACTGCGCACAAACCAGAAATGGCAGCTTGCCCCACTTTTCCCTGACCGGCCACATAGCAACAGAGTGTTTCTCCCCCCCCCCCCCTTCCTTTCTTTCTTCTTTCCTCCTTCTCCTTCTCCTTGCCACATGGCTGCAATTCCTCTTAGCATACCCCAAGCGCCACTTATAAGCAAACAGCTCGTGGAAGTACAGTTTTTGCTAAAGATGTCTTCTCTATTCTCCTCCTCCTCCTCCCTACCATTCTAGTTCCAGCTTTTTGCTTTCAGTAGAAATCGCCGGCAGGGAGAAAAGAAGCCTTATCTACTGAAACTTTCATAGCGAGATGTATAATTCAAAGCAGTGTCTTTGTACACTGCTCTGTAACCTAAATCCATTTTTTCCTCTACCAGCCAGTAGTACTCTTCTTTTAACTCGCTGTCCTTCCCCCTTTGCCACTCCTCCTTTGGCAAATGGAGAGTATTGTCTTTTTGATTTCCTATTCTGTCATTTTACAAATATTGTCAATTTTAGATCTAGAAACCTATATCTTTGAAAGGAAGCAAAATCCTGCTCAGATGGAGGGAGGAGGGAAATCATGAAAATTCAGAATGAGCCAGGAAAGCAGACTCACTCAGCAGCTTCTTGTGATTGGTTTGCTTTGCTTGAATACAGCCGACGTTAAAGCATCAAAGCGTAGAGTAAAACATACCTTTCGTGGCAAAAAGGGCAATTAGTTCTGCCAATGGTTCTTCCTTAATTGGACCAGCTGCCTAATATATAGCCCTCTGCACCCCAGCCTCTCCTTTGTAACTTCTGGTCCCAGGCTTCATATACTAGTCAAGCTAATTACAGCTTGGTTTGTGTCTGCAAGTGGCTTGTCACTTTGCATGGAATAGGATATTTAAAATGAGTTCAAATTCTGGACAGGGTGAGGTTTAAACTTACCTCATAGCACCCTAGTGCCTCTCCTCCTGCATCCATGTCTCTTGCATAGGAATGGATTGCGACAGAGGTCAATGAAAGCTTCTAACTCTTCACCTTCCCCTAATACTCCTTTGCCAAGAACGCAATGCTAGCATATTGAAATGCGCATGCTTGTTGCATATAGTCGGAAGTTCAGCTGTATGCTCATAGTTGGGTCCATGTCTAACTGCTATTTCTAGGCTCTCAGAGGGTAGGAGAGGGCTGCACAGAATACCCAGTGTGGCTCTTCTCCCATAGAAGAGTTGGTTTAGTTTCCCCCCCCCCCCCCAGGTTTCACTTGCTGCAGAGCTGAAATAGCTCAAAAGTTGTAGGATGTCATAAAAGTGACGCGAAATTTGAATCCGTCTCACACAACAAAGATAACTTGAGCAGTTATCAGGCCCAGTGTTGTTTGCTTAGGGAGCAGCATCACTCCTGGAAGAAGGGAGTTTATTCTGCAGTGGATATCTGGGATTACTACAGGGCAAGAATGAGGATTGTGCGCACCTTCCTTTTGTTGTTGAACTGCAAGTCTCCTCATCCTTAGCCAGTTGTGAGGAAAGGAACCTCTACCATGGAGAATGGGGACAGTGAGATGAGGAATGCAACAGAACTTAATAATAATAATAATAATAATAATAATAATAATAATACCATCTGCCTGTGACAAAGTACTGGTGTAATCACAAACCTGAAAAAGTTACAGAAAATAAACACGTAAAACTACTCTGGGACTTCCAAATTCAGACTGACAGAGTTTTGGAGGACAATACTCCTGACCTCATGATTGTGTTAAAAAACAAAGTATGGATTGTCAATGTTGCAAACCTAGGCGACAGCAGAATCAACGAGAAACAACTGGAAAAGCTGACACTGTATGAGGATTTAAAGATTGAACTCTAGCACAAGCCAGTAAAGGTGGTCCCAGTGGTGATCAGCACACTAGGTGCAGTGCCTAAACTCATCTTGTTGTGTATCTAATAATAATAATAATAATAATACCACCACCTCTCCTTGTGGCTTTGTTAAAATAAAGAGATAAAATACAGTAGAGTGTCACTTATCCAAGCTAAACGGGCCAGCAGAAGCTTGGATAAGCGAATATCTTGGATAATAAGGAGGGATTAAGGAAAAGCCTATTAAACATCAAATTAGGTTATGATTTTACAAATTAAGCACCAAAACTTCATGTTATACAACAAATTTGACAGAAAAGATAGTTCAATACGCAGTAATGTTATGTTGTAATTACTGTATTTATGAATTTAGCACCAAAATATCATGATATATTGAAAACATTGACTACAAAAATGGCTTGGGTTATCCAGAGGCTTGGATAAGCGAGGCTTGGATAAGTGAGACTCTACTGTACTATTAAAATACATATAACAAGATACACCAGAGTTGAAATGCAGATAAAAATTCACAGAATGAAGCCAAGATGACGAGGAATCATGTTGCTACCCACACAAAGGAAGGTCTGGTCATTGGGGTAAAGCTCTGATGAAAAGTTGGCTCAAAAGAGATGCACATTTTGGTGCCGGGGATTTCTCCTTCATTCTCAAAAGTGAATTGGCTTCAGGAACTATTAGAATATATCCCTGCTATAGACATGGTATAATGTTACCCTTGGCTCAAGGCAGTGCTACTGAGCTACTGAGAATTTCTTCAGAAACAAGGTGAGGCATCTCGCCTTGGGCAGCACATCCTGGGTGCCAGGAAAGACAGCCCATTAGTAGCCTCACATATCTGCAGCATGACGTACTGCCTCCTTTCACTTTGCTCCTCTTCATCTCGATGTGGGATTCATAGCAGAACTTTCCAGGAGATCATTGGGGGGGGGGGTGTTTATGGATGCCGTTTGGTTTGTCTTCTTCTGCCAGCAAGAACACCTTGAACTGTGAAGGAGAAACATGCCAAATGAAACTTGGGCACTCCACAGCTAAGCACAAATACCTCATATTTGAACAAGGAGCCTGTTCAGTGGTTCTTGTTCTTCCCACTTTCATGGTGAGGACGTAGACTTTGAGGAGGAGGAAGCCTTGTTAGAAGAGGCTCTTCAGCAGAGCACAATACAAAAGTAAACTTACTGAAGTGCCTTGGCTGGCAACTCCAAGCACTACTGTGTGGGAGTCTGAGCTCCTGATTTGGACTGCCGAGGCTGAGGAAGGCCAGGCAAGGAGCCATCTCAGGCGTGTGGATGTGGGGGTGAGATTAGCAACAAATATGCCTGCCTCGCAAAACAGTGACTAAGAATAATATTTAGCGTTTGCACATCATGTTTGGAAGCTTCAAAGCACATTGCGTATAAATAAATATCGCCACCACGACCGTCATCATCTTGGTTCCAGAGTCTACCAGGTGTTACTGGTTTGGGTTTTGTCCAAGTAGCTAGAAATCATTGAATAATGTTCTGTTGTTTGTATGTCTTGATAAAGACTTTAACCTTGAGTGTTGGAGGATTGGGACATTCGTAGGGATACCAAGATGCTTGTTCTTCCAACTCTATTGTATGCCTGCAAAACATGGACCGTCTACAAAAGTCACTTTTGATTTCTGGAAAGATTCCATCAGTGTTGCCTTTGAAAAATCCTGCAAATCTCTTGGCAAGAAGACAGACGGACAAATGTCAGCGTTCTGGAAGACGCAAAGATCACCAACATTGAAGCAATGATTCCCTGTCATCAACTTTGCTGTATTGGCCATGTTGTCCAAATATCTGATTGCCATCTCCCAAAGTAGTTACTTTCCTCTTAATTTAAGAATGGAAAACAGTTTGTCAGTGGACTGCAAAAGAGATTTAAAGATGGGCTTAAAGCTAACCAAAAAATGTGATAGAAGCACCACGAACTGGCGCTCGAACATTTTAACTGGTGGTTAACTCTTACCAACGAGTAAGTAACTATGGATTTTGAAGAGTGAAAGGGAAAAACATGCTGAGAGGAAGGCACAACCCCTGTTGTGAATGCCTTCCATCTGGAAATCTATGTCATTGTGAAAGACCATGTGCATCCCCAATAGGTCTCCATAGCCACTGCTAAAACTTTGCCACGAGTGATTGCCCATAACATAATAACCTTGTCTGAGAGCTTCCTTGGCAAGCTTTGTTCAGAGAAGAGGATGACTTATCAAGGGCACCCAATGGTATTAGTATTGTCCAACCTTCGTATCTCCAGGTGTTTGGAACTCCAACTCTCAGAATCCCTGGCTAGCTTGTCCAGTGATCAGGAATTCATGAAGCTGGGATCCAAAACACCTGGAGGATCAAAAGGTTGGACACTGCTGATCTACACTATAGATTGAACACAATTTGACACCACTTTCATTGCCATTGCTCAATGTTGTGGAATCCTGGCATCTTGGTGAGGCATTAGCATTCATTTTGGCACAGAAGACCTTGTCAAACTCTTCCTCCCACGATTCCATAGCAATTCAAGTGGTGTCAAACTGCATCCGTTCTACAGTGTAGATTCCCACCTAGCTAGCACTCAACCCATTACATTATTTGTTTTCCAGCTCATTGGATCTCTCTCCCTCAAACAGTGGTAGAAGTCACAAGCTCTCTCTAAAAAGTCATGTTGTTGGAGAGCAATTTTCAGCTGATGGGAGTTGTAGTTCAATCACATGTGCACACCCCACCTGATGATTCCTTCTCCTTACCCTTGAAGGCAAAGCATCAAGGGTCAAACAGGCTCCCTCCCAATTCAGTTGTCATGCTTTCCCTGGATGTTGTTAATGCCCGTTTTCAGTTTCATCTTTCTGGGAGTGGCAGACCAGATTTGCTTCAAGAAGGAAGGGTGCGCCAGCTGCATATGGCTGGAGCCTACCTTCCGCGATATGACGATCTTCAAAGCCAAACAGAAGGCACACCTGTTGGCAACCGGTTGGGCATTAATTCCAGTCCAGGAAAGGCTAGTGCCATGAGGGTAGCGTGCGTCGAAATGAGATCACTGCCCTCCCCCAGCCTTCTGTTAAAACATTTTCTCTGCCCCAGAAGCCGTTCCCGGCTGCCATTCCTCATCATTTGCCTGAATCTCGCAAAACCGACCCAGTTTGCAGCCTAATAAGGCAAAAGAATGAAGGGAATTTTCTGCGGCTTGCTTTCCCCTTGAGCTCTTCTCTCTGTCTCTATACAAAGTGTGGGAAGGGGGTGTGCGTTTAGGGGACACAAGTATGTGAACAGAGTCTCAGTGGGGTACCTAAGGACATTCTTTCATGCAGTTGTTGCATTTTTGGCTGGTGCGTCCAGATTTTTTGGGAAGGGGGTGTGAGAAAGGAGGAGCCATTTTGAAGAGTTTTGGATTATACATATCTACAGTTCCTCCAGATTTTGTGTACAACTGGTTATGTTAAGGGGATTCCAATTTCTGATAGTTCAAAGCGGGGCAGCAGGTGCCACAGGAAAGACTTCTTAAGTAGAGTGATTCCTATTTCTCATCCTCATAGATTGCAGGTGAACTATACATCCTAGTATCTACAACTCTTGTAAATTATTATTATTAAACTTTATTTGTACCCCGCTAGCATCTCCCGAAGGACTCGATGCGGCTTACAAAGGCCAAGGCCTCAACACACAATATAACAATACAAAACAAAAGGCAAATTAAAAACAATTAAAACAGTATAAACAACAAGCAGTAAACAATACGCTAAAACACAATAAAACTGGGCCAGGCCAGAGTAATGGGTACAAGATTAAAAGTGCTGATGTGACAGGTAATATATAAGGCTTATAGGGCAAGTGCAGAGTGCGATATACAATCTTAGTGCTAATAAAGTGCTTATGGGACTTGGAATTGGATCATGGAGAATTCTCCCCAAACCTCTCTAGTATGTTCAGTTGCTGATCAATTCCTCTGTTTGCTGCGTTACATACAAAAGAATAGGAAAGGGTTATGGGAAAGGCCATGGGCGGGGTCATGCAAAGTCCACACGAATGGAGCAAGTAAGGAACACTGGGATGTCTGTGGGGGGGGGGAACAGAAAATCTAGGATGAAATTGTCCCCGTATGAAAGCCTTCACTTGTGTGGTGGGCAGAGTGGTGTTTGTGGAGGACATTGACAGGGCTCTTGGACATGTTCATGGTGCTCTCTATAATCTGCAGTGTCACTGGAGGAAGGCCACTGGTGCCTCCTGTGTAGTGGGAGCTATCATTATTTGTGGAAGTGGACGCCCCAGCCACATACACATACATACATATTTTCACTTCTATTATGTGTGTAGATCATAATGTATTATTATTATTTAGTTCTATCCCTTGTTTCTCCTGAGTCGGGACTCAAATCCATTCAGGGTGATGTAACTTTGTCTTTCTCAAACCTTTCCATTCTTTCTTTTTAAAAAGAACTATAAATATTCAGTAGAGCTTTATAGATCTACTAACGGGGCCCCTGGTGGCGCAGTGCGTTAAAACACTGAGCTGATGAACTTGTGGACCAAAAGGTCCCAGGTTCAAATCCCGGGAGCGGAATGAGCGCCCGCTGTTAGCCCCAGCTCCTGCCAACCTTGCAGTTTGAAAACATGCCAATGTGAGTAGATCAGTAGGTACCACTCCGGCAGGAAGGTAACGGCCATCCATACAGTCATGCTGGCCACATGACCTTGGAGGTGTCTAGGGACAACGCTGGCTCTTCGGCTTAGAAATGGAGATGAGCACCAACCCCCAGAGTCGGTCACGACTGGACTTAACGTCAGGGGAAAACCTTTACTTTTACCTTATTGATACTCCTCAAGGGGTTGGTTTAGATTTATAGTCATTTATCTGTGACTAGGAAATTAGGAAAATTCAATTTTAGTAGAAATCCCCACTGTATTTATGCTGGTAGCGATTGTCATTGTTGTTTATACCAGGTTTAGAATTAGGTTTAGATTGGAATAGTGACTAACCAGGATTCTCAGTTAGAGTTAATACTAGTTAAGGCTAGTAGGAAAGGGTGCTGGAAACTCCAGGCTTCAAGAGAAGTTGATAAATTTTTATGGAGACGTCTCGGATTCCGTTGGATAAATAGAACTTGCATTATATCTTTGAATCCCGAGCCATAGGGACAAGCAGAAGGGTTATTCAATTTCATGCTTGTGATCTTACCAGAGGCAATCAAACACATTGGAAGCAAGATGCTGAATTGGATGGACTATTCGGGTCACTTTGGATTTCTGTGTTTTAGTATGGTTTATTACATGGTTTAATACAATAGGAATGGACTGCATCTAGTTTCAGGCTCCGTGCTCTTCTCCAACTGGGTGGAGATCAGAGGTTTCAGTTCCATTTTTGTTTAAAGGTAGCTTAGCGTTACATTCAAACTCAACAAAAACAGGATTGATCTTAACTGGGGCTTGCTTCAAACAATCCAGATTAAGTACCCATGACCTTTCCCACCTCCTCCCTCGCCCGGTGCGCTCCTTCCAGTGCTTTGCTTGTGCTTTTTATCATGATATTTTAATTATTATTTAATTATTTATTTAGTTAATAATTAACTATTAAGGGGTGCTTTGCTTGTGCTTTTGGTGCACATAGGAGGAAGGGGATTGGACTAAATGACCCATGGGATCTCTTCCAACCCTCTTTATTATTTTTATGATGATGATGATGATGATTATTATTATTATTATTATTATTAACAATGAGGCTAGGTGGCCATCTGTCGGGGGTGCTTTGCTTGTGCTTTTGGTGCACAAAGGCAGAAGGGGTGGACTAAATGACTCAAGGGGTCTCTTCCAATCATTATTATTATTATTTTATTATGACACAGCAAACAAGATAGATATGCTGGATTTCGTATCACAAAATCACAAGTCGAACACTTCCCAAGTGTCTAGGACTGTGTGATGTATTTTCAGATGATGCGTGCAGATCCCAGCAGGGTGGCCTTTTTCAGTTGGCAGATCGTGATTTTGTCAATGTCTGTTGTTTCCAAATGCCGGCTGAGATCTTTTGGCACGGCACCCAGTGTGCCGATCACCACCGGGACCACCTGCACTGGTTTCTGCCAGAGTCTTTGAGGTCCTGATAGCGGCTGAGTTTTTCCTGTTCGTCAATTCGACTGTCACCTGGGATGGCAACATCAATGATCCAAACCTTTTTCTTTTCATTATTATTATTATTATTATTATCATTATCATTATTATTATTATTGCTTGGTGGCCAACTATAGTCCGGCCCTCTAACGGTTTGAGGGACAGTGAACTGGCCCCCTGTTTAAAAAGTTTCGGGACCCCTGATCTATGAGATCCAACTACCCTGTTAACATCAGGCACAATCCACTGCTTTTTTCAAAAATAAAAATGACACACAGGGCATGCTGATTTCTGTTTGGTTGAAAGAGCAGCTCAACATAGCTGAAAGCTCCGTGGATTTTCTTGAACAGCAGGAAATGTCTGGAAAAGTTTGCATGCTTTGCCAAGTTGGAAAATGTACAGTGCTAACCTTTCCACTGTTTACCTGTCGAAACCCAGAGATGTCAAATTAAGTATCCCATTCAACACTGATATTTAAAGTGAAATCTTTACTTCGGCAAAAACTGAGAACTGCCTGGTGGGTGGCACCCCATGGGCCCCTATTGAGTGTCACCCCAAATTGCTGACTTAAACCTCTGTGATACTGAAGGCTGTCTTTCTACTGATCTTAATTGCAACTCTCTCACTGACTTACATTGGAAACCCCGAGACTTAAGCTTTGCATCACCTGTATGGGAGACAAAGGGCAGAATTTTGGACATTTCTGTCGAATCAACGTTTGTGGTCAAATGAGGCTTAGTCACAGATTTTCATGGAATGTGGAAGTCGGGGGACTCATTGGGAGTTATATTTAAGAATAACAGTAAATAACTCGTGCTCTGAGGTCAGCTGCTCTCTTCTTGCATAGCAGAGATAACTGTGGCACATGACAAAATGAAAACTTCCTTCGCAGCTTCGTTGCTCATAAAAAGAGTGAGATACCCCCAAGTAAGGATCGTGACTTCAGACCTCAGAATTAAGAGTTGTGTTTCCCCAAATGTATTCCTTGACTATAGCTCTCAGGTTTTCAGTCAGAACAGGATTTGCTAGTTTAGGGATTATGGGAACTGTAGTCCATAAAAGGTAAATTTACAGCTCATCAGTCTGAACAGGCCAACTAGTTATTCCAATGATAGGATTGAAATTGGTTTACTCATCTATTCTGAAGTCTTTCAAGAGGGGGAAGAGTTCACACACACACACACACACACACACACACACACACACACACACACATATAAAACTACGGAAATATACATCCTATTTTAATACCCTTTGGCCAAGTCACACTAAACAATGTTTAGCTTGAACGACATGTCATTCGTGTCAGAAGAGAAAAAAGATTAAAGATCAAAATAAAACTGGTCTAGTATTCAACTTCTAAAGCTTTATGTCATGAAACTTTAATGGCCAGATAGAGTGCCGTCAAAGGAGAAGGTTTTGGAGGAAAGGAGCTGAATGGTAGTCCGTTCTTGAAGAGTTTTACAATTGATTTTAGCTGAAAACATTGTCACACTGCTTTTCTCTATCAGTTGTAAGGATTGTTCACAAACTACGTTATGAGCCCCACAGTCACCCGTGATCCAAAAAGCATCTTCCCTCCTCAAGTGCCATCACTCAGGGTTATGGAATCCTGGGATTTGTAGTTTGGTGTAGCATGTGGCACCAGGGTTCTTTGGCAGAAAGGACTGAAAACCTTGCAAAACTACTACTCCCATGCTTCCATAACATAATAATAACAATAACAACAACAGCAACAACAATAATAACAAAACTTTATTTATATACTGCCCTATCTCCTCCAGGGACTCAGCGCGGTTTCTATTGAGCCACAGCCGCTAAAGTGATGTCAAACTGCATTAATTCTATAGTATAGATGCACCCCGGGCCCTCCACTGCCATTCTACAGTATGCTTCCAGCCACTGTTTTGCAGTTTCAAGTTATCCATGAGGGGTCTTGGAACATATCACCCCGCAGATACAGGGTTCAAACTGTAAAACAAAAGAAACCTTATAAAAGAGCTACTGTTTTTAAACAAAAGCAAGATTGCTTCTTAATGGCTGGTCTCACTGTTGTTCTAGTAATGGCCCCAACCTTTCTGTTCTTTCTCCCTTATAAGTGAATATTTCCTGTTCGCCTTAAACCTGAACCTCCGCCTTGCTTCTCGATGGGTCAGCTCTCATTCAGCAATAAGTCCAGCATATTGCTGCAAAGACAGAAGCCTTTCATCCTAACCCACCTCTTCCAGCTGTTGTCGTGACAGATTTATGTAATTACGCATTACCTGGGATTTTGCCACTTTCGAAGAGCCCAGCAGGAAATGGTGGTCAGGGAGGAGAGATTGCAAGCAGCAGTTGGCTAGCAGCGGCTCAACAGCGACTACATCCAAAGAAGCAATGCATAGTGAACTTGTGGTTTTTCTGAAAGAGATGAACATGCATAGTTTGTGGATTAAACCACTTAGCTGCTAAACCCGCTGACTAAAATCTCAGCGGTTCGAATCCAGGGAGCGGGGTGAGCTCCTGCTGTTAGCTCCAACTTCTGCCAACCTAGCAGTTTGAAAACATGCCAATGTGAGTAAATCAATAGGTACCGCTTTGGCGGGAAGGTAACAGCACCCCATGCAGTCATGCCGGCCATATGATCTTGGAGGTGTCTACGGACAAAGCCGGCTCTTTGGCTTAGAAATGGAGATGAGCCCCAACCCCCAGAGTCGGACATGACTAGACATAATGTCAGGGGAAGACCTTTGCCTTTACCTAAGACGTTCCTCTGAAGCTCTGTAGCATTTCCTAGCAGAGCTTGTCCAGCCAGTCTTGAGGTCCAGCTAGTCTTGTGCGTTACCTCCATTAGTTGCACAAACACATTCCATTGGCAGGAATGATGAAGAACGATGAAATTTGAGCCTGCTCTCATTGGGGAAAATACCCTCATGATGACTTTTGCTTGATCTACCTCTTGCTATCTGAAGCTCCGATCAAGACTGGCTGTGGTACAACATTGCAGACATATCCATCTTTCCTGCATTGAAAGCTGGAATGCTGTGAGAGGGCAGCTAAGTTTCCATGAGCTGATCTGGAAGAGGGTAAACTCCACAATACACTTTGCTACTCTCAGAGGCAAAGTCTGCAGTAGAAGTCAGCCATGACCTTCTTAGATGTCAAGTTAGAAGCAAGAAAAACATGTGACATGGACTGAATTGGAAATTCTTCTGAGAAGTCTACAGTGGATCTCATCTTTTTTGCAATAACCAGTTGCTCATCAGTAATCTAGTTTCAGGATTATGTATGAACGTGACATTGCCATTGCTTGAAATTTGTGATTTCATAAAGTGTCCCGGAAAGGCCTTTAAAAAAAATCAACATGTCCTTCCTGGTTGCAAAACTTGCTTTATCTTGTTTGTTCAAAGGAAATGCAGTCGGCCCGTCACATTTGCAGATTTCAAGAACAAGATTAGTATGCTCTCTCTAAGAATTTCTAAGTTCTTGAAACACTCAGTGCTCAACCTCTGGCAGAAAAGTTACCTGTCTTATACATACACTTCTGTGTTGTTGTTGTTGTTATAATATTTGTATTCCACTTTTTCCTCACTTAATGGAGACCCAAAGTAGTGAGTGGTGCTAAAAACAACACAATGTATGTGTCAGAAGGGAAGCACAATTTGAAATAAAACACCAGAACCCACCCCTAAAATGTGATGAAGATAAACCATGTGTCCTTGTTCCTTGAAGGGAAGGATACCAAATCAAAATGTATGACCGTGTTAATAATTTCACCATTTATTTATCGTGTCAGAAGCGAATTGAGGGTACAGTTATTATGTATTTAAAAGCAGAAATAAAGTTAAAAACTTATCATTGTACTAAATGTCCTTTGACCAGAAGCTGGCCACTTGGAGTGCCTCTGGTGTCACTGTGAGAAGGTCCTCCAGAGTGCATGTGGCAGGGTTCACACTGCATTTCAGTAGGTGGTCTGTGGTTTGCACTTCTCCACACTCACATGTCATAGACTCGCTTTGTAGCTCCATTTCTTAAGATTGGCTCTGCATCTCGTGGTGCCAGAGCGCAGCCTGTTCGGTGCCTTCCAGATCACCTAGTCTTTTGTGTGCCCTGGGGAGAGTCTCTCATCCGGTATCAGCCATAGAGGTTCCGGGTTTTACCCTGCCACTTTTGGACTCTCGCTTGCTGAGGTGTTCCTGCGAGTATTTCTGTATGTCTTCAGAAACTATTTCTTGATTTAAAGTGTTGGCGTACTGACTGATATCTGAACAAAGGATGGGCCAGAGATTCCTTGGTCCTTTCATTTCAGCCGCCTTGAGTCCCCTTCGAGGTAGAGAAAGGCGGGGCATAAATAAGGTAAATAAATAATACATCAATAAATTCATTATTGACTGCTACGACCCGACGGATGACAGGTCATGCAATACTGGCTAAACAATATAATTTTTTCAGTGGTGTGGGGCTGTAGACATCCAGTGATAATGTGGCATGTCTCATTAAGAGCCACATCCACTGTTTTAACGTGGTGAGATGTATTCCACACTTGGCATGTGTATTCAGCAGCAGAGTAGCAAAGCGCAAGGGCAGATGTCTTCACTGAGTCTGGTTGTGATCCCCAAGTTGTGCCAGTCAGCTTTCGTATGATATTATTCCTAGAACCATCTTTTTGCTTGATATTCAAGTAGTGCTTCTTGTAAGTCAGAGTACGGTCCAGGGTAACTCCCAGGTATTTGAGTGTGCTGTGATTCTCCAGTGGGATTCCTTCCCAGGTAATCTTCAGAGCTCGAAATACTTGTCTGCTCTTAAAGTGAAAAGCACACATTTGTGTTTTATATGGATTAGAAATCAGCTGGTTTTCCCTGTAATAAATAGTAAGAGCACCTAAAGCTTTGGAGAGCTTCTGTTCAACCATTTCAAAGCTCCTTGCTTGAGCAGTGATGGCACGATCGTCAGCATAGATGAAACTTCGCCATTAAAACTTTAGAACATAGGCTTCAGATCAGCAATCTTACCTGTGAACACCTTTCATCCTGTGAAATTGAGGATGCCTTCCCAAACTGGTGTATTTCCAGATGTTTGGCTACAACTCGCAGAACATTGGTTATGCTGGGAAATAAATCTTGAATTCTTTTGTCCTTGTATGTGCAGAACAAGATGTTTCATGCGCAGAAAGAAACCAGGATTCCTGCACAGTTAGCAGTGTTTTTCTGTGCTGTGCAAGAAATGTATTTTCTGCTCAGTAAACAATACTTTTTGGCAAAACATAGATTTTTTCTGCCATCAAACTAATTGTCCAACAACATTAAGACAGGCCAAGAAGAAGGAGCTTTGGGTAAAGGTGACCAAATGGCTCAGTTTTTGGAGAATTGGAAGCGAATAGTCCTAAGGAAGGAGCAGGTAAGAGGTGAAAGCAGTAGGGACCTGGGTAAAAAGGAAGAGATGTGATGGGATGTTGTTCCCAAGACTGCAAGGTTTGAAGGAAGGGAAGTTATCAAAAAACATAGCCAACGATGGGCCAGATAATAAGGGTCAATCACTGAAGAACTGTACGTTGACTTAAAATAACCATCCAGACGTTTGGCTCCCAGCCTCCAGCTAATATTAGAAGACGAATGCAAACACCCCAGTTTAAACTACCATGAAAAACCTGGCAATAATCTGGTATAATTTACTCGTGTTGAATGTTCCTTTTGTAAACTTCTGTAAAATGGAAATGAAATATGAAATGTCTTTTTTTTAAAAAAAAACAATCATTGTAGGAAGAAGTGAGTGGAAAGAGACCAATTCTCTCCTCTTTTTCTTCCCCCGCTCCCATGTCTGCCCAATGCCATCTGTCTCTGTTTATGGAATCCTCCAGACTGGAGTTTAAAACTTGGCACACGAACCTGCACTGTGGGGTCTGGCCATCTTGATAATTGTTGCTAAAGGCAAAAATAAAACACCCATGTGCCTTGCTTTCCGAATATGGCGAAGCGAGTAACGGATACCTTTTCCACGGTAGCACATTGCAACTCATTCACAGGCATTTGCAATCTATATATATATAAATGTAATGAGCATAATTAGGACCCAGTTAACAACAAAACCACTGGGCCAAATCCCACCAAATTTGGCCACAAAACGAATCACTTTCCAAGGAGTGACCATAACATGCCCGTATGTAGAAAGTGACCAGGCTTTTAAGCTGTAAGACTATTCAGTGCAATTCAAGCTGGCCAAACAAGGATTCCCCTACAAAGGAAGTAGCCAGGCTTCAAAGTGGCTCTTTGATTGAAGATGCTACTCCAGCTTGCCAAACAAGGCTTCCCCTAGGAATAACACAGCCAAGCATTGAAGCTGCAAAGCTATTCAGTGCAATTCAACCAGACCAACAAAGGATTAACCTTGGTAGAAGGTGGCCAGGCTTTGAAGCAGCAATACTACTACTACTACTACTACTACTACTAATAATAATAATAATAATAATAATAATAAACTTTATTTATACCCCGCCACCATCTCCCCGTGGGGAATCGGGGCGGCTTACATGGGGCAGATAGTACTACTATACTAATACTATACTATACTATACTAATAGTACTATACTAATAGTACTACTCTGTACTATTGAAGCTGACCAACCAAAGATTCCCTTAGGTAGCAAGCAGCCAGGCTTTGAAGTAGTGAGGCTACTCACAACCTCTGAGGATGCCTGCCTTAGATGTGGGCTAAACATCAGGAGAGAATACTTCTGGAACATGGCCACACAGCCCGAAAGACATACAACAACCCTGTGATCCCGGCCATGAAAGCCTTCAACAACACAGTGAGGCTATTCATTGCAATTCTAGCAGCCCAAAAAACCATTCCCCTACAACACAAGTACCCAGCCTTCCAAGCAGCAAGCCTATTCCGTTGCATTCCAGCTCACCAAAAAAGGATTCCCATAATAAGAAAACGGCCAGGCTTTGAGGCTGCAAGGCTATTCACTGCTATTCCACCTGGTCAACAAAGGATCCCCATATGCCACAGCAACGCATAGCTGGGCACAGCTAGTATGTATATACAGTATAGCTGATTAACTCCATTCTCCAACATGCAAAAAGAGTGGTGTGCAATGCCTTGACGTACTAGTACGTAACCATTTCAGCTAGTAGCTGCATAGACAGAGGGAAAATCTAACTCTTGAAGCCTAGCAGAATGCCTAGGATGTTAGCAGATCAGATGCCTCTCTGTCATGACATTTTAATATGAGGGGGAGATTTGTGACTTGTTGTGCCCCCTTTAATGGTACCCAGAACCCATCATATCGCCTAGTTTTGTGATCTTGCCACTAGTATCTAGGTGTCTGAGGTGTATATTTATTTAATATCATGTCAACCTCCACTCAAAACTAAAACCTCAAAGGATTAGTTGCATAATAAGTGAACGAAGTCGTGAACAGACCACCTTTTACCAGTGGAATGCTCCAGCTTACCTTGGCCCTTTACTGAAAAGAATAATTAAATATTTCCAGTGGAGCAATCAAAAACTAATTAACTTGGGCTCTTGCCTGATGGGGATACATTCTGTTGTAAGGGTTAGACATTTTTTTTCCAGGTAAGAAGGGCACTGAAGACAGTGCCACACTTCTCGCCTTCTGCAGAGTTTTGGTTTATGAATGTAGGAAACACCAAATTGTACTTGAAATCTAAAAGCTAAACAACTGGCAGAATATGTTGTCGAAGGCTTTCATGGCCAGAATCACTGGGTTGCTGTGAGTTTTTCAGGCTGTACGGCCATGTTCCAGAAGCATTCTCTTCTGACGTTTTGCCCACATCTATGGCAGGCATCCTCAGAGGTTGTGAGGTCTGTTGGAAACTAGGCAAGTGGGGTTTATATATCTGTGGAATGATGTCCAGGGTGGGAGAAAAAACTGTCTGTTTGAAGCAAGTGTGAATGTTGCAGTTGCACACCTTGATAAGCATTGAATTACAGTAGAGTCTCACTTATCCAACACTCATTTATCCAACGTTCTGGTTTATCCAACGCATTTTTGTAGTCAATGTTTTCAATACATCATGATATTTTGGTGCTAAATTCGTAAATACAGTAATTACTACATAACATTACAGCATATTGAACTACTTTTTCTGTCAAATTTGTTGTATAACATGATGTTTTGGTGCTTAATTTGTAAAATCATAACCTGATTTGATGTTTAATAGGCTTTTCCTTAATCCCTCCTTATTATCCAACATATTTGCTTATCCAACATTCTGCCGGCCCGTTTATGTTGGATAAGTGAGACTCTACTGTACTTTGCAACAGGCTGCTTTCTGCCTGGGAGGAAACCTTTGTTGGGAGGTGTTAGCTGGCCCTGATTGTTTCTTGTCTGGAATTCCCGTTTTTCTAGCGTTGCGCTTTTTTACTGTCCTGATTTTAGAGCTTTTTAATTCTGGTAGCCAGATTTTGTTCATTTTTATGGTTCATGTTCATTTCAACAGACCTCACAACCTCTGAGGATGCCTGCCATAGATGTAGGCAAAATGTCAGGAGAGAATGCTTTTGGAACATGGCCATACAGCCTGAAAAACCCTCAGCAACTCAATTGGCAGAATATTTATTTTAACCCAGGTTCAAACCCCGGGAGCGGTGTGAGCAGCCACTGTTAGCTCCAGCTCCTGCCAACCTAGCAGTTCGAAAACATGCCAGTGTGAGTAGATCAATAGGTACCGCTCCGGCGGGAAGGTAACGGCGCTCCATGCAGTCATGCTGGCCACATGACCTTGGAGATGTCTATGGACAACGCCGGCTCTTCGGCTTAGAAATGGAGATGAGCACCAACCCCCAGAGTCAGTCACGACTGGACTTAGCGTCAGGGGAAACCTTTACCTTTTTTACTTAATATTGTTAATTGCCTTGTTGTCTACTTTGGCTAGGCCAGCAGCCCAGGAAGCTTGGCAGGTTGTCAGGGTCTTGTTCTGGCTGTGCAGAATGGCCGCCTCTCCATGTTTTTGATGCAGGAGTACACTTGTTTTGTTGCCTGCTTAAATGGCCTTTGGCAATTGGCTTCTAGCTACCTGATCTGCACAGCGAATGATTGCTTATTTTACTGTTCTGTGGTAACCAGTTAAAAGAAGAGCAGGTTTTTGACTTTTCTCACCTGGTTGCCAAAAAACAGCTGTGGTGGCTGGGTCCTCTAGGAATTATCATAGAATCATAGAATCATAGAATAGTAGAGTTGGAAGAGACCACATGGGCCATCCAGTCCAACCCCCTGCTAAGAAGCAGGAAATCGCATTCAAAGCACCCCCGACAGATGGCCATCCAGCCTCTGCTTAAAAGCCTCCAAAGAAGGAGCCTCCACCACGGCCCCGGGGAGAGAGTTCCACTGTCGAACAGCTCTCACAGTGAGGAAGTTCTTCCTGATGTTCAGGTGGAATCTCCTTTCCTGTAGTTTGAAGCCATTGTTCCGTGTCCTAGTCTGCAGGGCAGCAGAAAACAAGCTTGCTTCCCTCTTCCCTTTAGCGTTTTAGCTCCAGATACTGCATGCTCTTACATTTGTAAGTGTGTATGTATTAATGTGCATAAGACATGCTGATCTAATACTTAATGTGCTCTTTTCATAAGGAAAGTTTTTCTGTAGTGACTACCTCTCGAACTCCAGCTCCAGGGGGGAAGTGTGTTGTGCAAATTGAACCCTCTGGTGTAGAAAGCAAATTTGAATCAAGCACTGGCTGAAATCCTGTCTGATTACTGTCATATCATACATCTGTGCAGACATTCCTCCGGCTTTCCCTTTGCCCTTTTACACTATTTGAGATGATGGATCTGAGGCAAGCCCCAGCTTCCAATCTGCAGAAGCAGAACCCAAGGCACCATCTGACTCTTGCTTTTTCAATGGGAGAAAAGAAGGTTTTTCCCCAGAGAATGCAGCCGGATTGTGCGTGAGAGCCGTTCACCACGGATCGCTAGACATTGATCAAGATAGGGGTGTTATCAGTTGGAATTTCACAAGGGGAATTTACACAAGGAGACACAAAGTGCAGTCAACCCTCTGCATTTGTGGATTTGATTCATATGTTCTCTCTAGAGTCGCTAATGCAACTCTGTGGTCACCTTCTGTCAGAAGCTAATTATAGAGACCTGCTGGAGGATGTGGAGATTCCTAGAGAGAATGCCTCTTTAAGAATCTCTTGGCTCTCCAATAAGATCCAGCAGAAGTTGGCCATAGTCATACTGGAGAAGGAGTCCCCGGTGGTGAATGGGTTAAACCCTTGTCCCGGCAGGACTGCTGACTGACAGGTTGGTGGTTCAAATCTGGGGAAAGTGGGTGAGCTCCCTCTGTCAGCTCCAGCTCCTCATGTGGGGACATGAGAGAAGCATCCCACAAGGATGGTAAAACACCAAACTTCCAGGCGTCCTCGGGCAACATCCTTGCAGACAGCCAATTCTCTCACACCAGAAGCGACTTGCAGTTTCTCAAGTCTTTCCTGACATGAAAAAAAGTACTGGAGAAATTAGGTATTCCTAGATAAGTGTTCTTTCTCAAGTAAAAAGAAAATAGAAGTTTTCTTATTTTTGATTTTTTTTACTTCTATCCAGACTCCTGCAAATGTGGCGAGCTGTCTGTATATCCTTCCGCAGCAACAATAAGAACAGTGCTGTAAAGGTTGATGCAACTTTTCTGATGCTACTTTAAGCCGCTGAGAACATGATTGTTAGCATGGAAATTATAATATATAAATCCATCCCGAAGATGACGGGTGCTCCCTCTGTGTCTCTTTCCTGAAGCCCTTCAGCTTTCCAAAAGGCATGAGCAATATTCTTAAATATTGGTTTTATATCTGTAAGCCGCCCTGAGTCCCTCTGGGGAGATGGTGGCGGGGTACAAAAATAAAATAATAATAATAATAATAATAATAATAATAATAATAATAATAATTTATTAAAATGAACCAGAATTTATATTTGCTGAACCACCAATAGAATTTGGGGTTGGCAACTTATGGGGTTCCATTTACCCATACCAAGCTAACATTTCATTTACCTATACTTACTTAATTAGGCGATCCCTTGTTGTCCGAGTATGATGGCCTTTCAAGTGTAGCGTCTTGGCGGTGGGTACGTAGATGACTGTGGAGCCCTATTCTTGACCAACATGTTCTTCCACAGTGAAGACATTGGTTTCCAAGGTTGGCTTAACGTGCTTTCCATGTTTTGCCATGTTTCTCCCTTTCACTCTCCATTTGTGCCTCTTCGAATTCCACAGCACTGCTGGTGACAGCTGACCTCCACTTAGAGCACTCAAGGGCCAGAGCTTCCCATTTCTCTGTGTCTATGGCACATTTTTGGAGGTTAGCTTTAAGCCCACCTTAAAATCTCTATTCCTGTCCACCAACATTCAGTTTCCCATTTTTGTGTTGGGAGTATAGTAACTGCTTTGGGAGATGGTAATCAGGCAACATGGCTGGTCCAGGGGAGTTGATGATGCAGTACCCAAGCATAGATTCCAGGTCTGCTGTTTTTATTCCCTTTATTAGTTTTGCATGTTCATAAGTTGCTTACCATTGTTCAACTTCTGACGCTTCCCAGAGGCACCTGTGGTTGTGAGATAGGATTTCCATAGCTGTGCCATACCCTTGAGACCTTTTCTTCATAGGTAAAGGTTTTCCCCTGACATATTAAGTCCAGTCGTGACCGACTCTGGGGATTGGTGCTCATTTCCATTTCTAAGCCGAAGAGCCGGCTTTGTCCGTAGACACCTCCAAGGTCATGTGGCTGGCATGACTGCATGGAGTGCCGTTACCTTCCCGCCGGAGCGGTACCTATTGATCTACTCACATTGGCATGTTTTCGAACTGCTAGGTTGGCAAAAGCTGGAGCTAATAGCGGCCGCTCCCGCCGCTCCCGGGGTTTGAACCTGGGACCTTTCGGTCTGCAAGTTCAGCAGCTCAGTGCTTTAACACACTTCACCACCAGGGTTCCTTTTCTTCATACCTACATATAAAACTGATATCTAAATCAAATTACACATATTTGGGCAGGAAAAAAAATCAGATCAGTCTCATTTGTGAAGAGCTCCTGATTCCTCCTTACGTTTATCTACTTCTGCCTTCCGACATACAACTTTCTTTCAGATCCAGTTCTGATGCAGCCACCTCCCTGTTGTTGTTGTGACTCAACAGGCAGCCTCATTAAAGAGAAAGCACTTTGTGAACCCGGCATGCTAGTTGAACAAGCGTAGGTATAATGTGTTTGCCCCTTGGCCCTAATTCGAAATTCCTCTGTCAAATAAACTCACAATCTATACTCCGAATAGAGCCAATCTGTGACAGCATTGGATTAGAGCCCGGGCTTGGGTTCAAATACCACCACCGTGCTTATTGTTGGTTTTCTCTCCATTCATACCTGGCCTCCACTTTCCACTCATACGCATATACGTTAATTTTCAGGCATATATTTCTATGATTTTGGTTTTGTTTTTTTATCGTGTCAGAAGCATCTTGAGAACATACTG
Source organism: Anolis carolinensis (assembly GCF_035594765.1). NCBI lineage: Eukaryota > Metazoa > Chordata > Lepidosauria > Squamata > Anolidae > Anolis > Anolis carolinensis. Next base: position 7,137,859 of record NW_026943821.1, on the reverse strand, counting down.
TAAGTCGCTTCTGGTGTGAGAGAATTGGCCGTCTACAGAGACATTGCTCAGGAGATGCCTGGATGTGTTAGCTGGGAGGCTTCTCTCATGTCCCTGCAAGCTAGAGCTGACAGATGGGAGCTTATCCCATCTCAAGGATTTGAACCAGCAACCTTCAGGTCAGCAGTTCAGCCAGCACAAGAGTTTAACCCATTGCGCCACTGCACTCCCTATGATTTTGGTGACCCACTATAAATCAGGCCGCAGTTAAGCAGAGAGCCCGAACCCTAATGATTTAATCATTTGCATGAGATATTCCCTGAGCATCAATTATCTGCAAAAGGGAAAAGAGAATGGTCTTCCTCATAAGGCTGCTGTGAAGGGAAGGTCAGTATCTTAAGCAATTCATGGCACACAATATTGGGACAATTGAATACTAGCAACACTTATTTCTCTAGGAAATTATACGGTTGCCATAAGTCAACAGACAGCTTGAAGACACACACACACACACACACAGTTTGTAGAATAGTTTTAGTGTTTGCTTTCTGTATGTTTTTAATGGGAGTCTTTTAAAGATGTATTCAGCCTCGAGTCCCCAGTATTAGGGAGAAAAGGAAGAATAAACATAAAGATGATAGTGACGACGACGACGACGATAGACCATCAATTTTAAATAAAACCTCTCAGAATCCAAGAATCATTCTGGGAGTTGTAGTCATCATCACGGATGATTCCTCGAGGTGGAGTATAATTGTTTTCTAGAGATCTTGACAGTGGGTCCCTAAATGACTGTGAAGACCTGTTTTGGATCCACATGGCCTTTCACATTGAGGACATGGGTTTCCAGATGGAGTGTGGTCATGACAAGGATTTGCTTGACATCCCTCCCATATAAGAAAATGTGGTATAATCACCAAGAACTGGGAAGCCCTGATACGTGAGTGTTGTAACTGGTGGTCAGTTGTTAACAGGAGCATTATGGATTTTGTGATGTTGTGTTCTATAATTCTGATGTATTAATTTGCTGTGATTGGTATGTATTTTATATTGTTGTATTTTATTGTATATTGCTGGGTCTGGTCTCCATGTGAGCCTCCCCGAGTCCCCTCAGGGAGATGGGGCGGGATACAAGAATAAAGTTGTTGTTGTTGTTATTAATATTATTTTGAATACACGGGGGGAAAGAAAGGTCTGGGAATTGTCAATACTTAGAAAGGTGCAGAAGGATGTTGTGTTAGAGAAGGTTGTGAATGGGGAAGGAACGTATTAAGATCCTCTCCTTTCATTCTCTTTGAACTGTATTGCTACCATTTCTCGGTGGCAACTTGACACAGTTAAAGGAAGTCCAGAAGCGTCCGGTTGACCAACAAAGGCCTCTGGTGCGCATGGTGGTTTCCAGGTAGGGAAGGGTATGGCTTCAAAGCATGTGAAGGAAGCCGCAGAGTTATTGCAGCTTCCTCTGTATGAGATGAAAGAGACTGGTGAACATAGCAGTTCCGGACTCTGTTGTTGCCAAACACCCTTTGTCTTATATTTAGACTTACTTGTATATGACTCTTGGTGAGTCCAAAGCGCTCTAGTGAGAATAGATGGGCACGACTTCTGTAGGAAAGTCCAACTTACTGCTCTCCCGCATTGAAGTCTGCCTTATGGGTGCCAGGCTTCCTTTTAGTTGTGGGTTTATGTCACAGGATGTTGTCAGCACACAAATAACTTTCAAACTGTTTTTCAAAGCTACTGACGTGGGACTTTGTCACACTTCACTAGCAGGATTTTGAGAAGTGGCCCTGCAAGGTTTCTGCCCCAAAAAGTTAACATTCTCAACTTCTGAAGCACAGCGTACTTTTTGAAGCAGGTGCCATTTGACGATAAGATAAAAGATGAAAGCGATGGGGCTGGACTCAATGTAAAGGAAATAAACTCATTTCCTCCCCAAATAAGGAGGTGGCTTGGGCTAGAAATGGCTCTCCACCTTTAAAAAAACCCAATTCTTTCTTGGACTGATTAGCTACATGGAACAGACCTAAGAGCTTACTCCTCCCCATCCGTCATGCCCGTTATCTCTTCCCCTTGTCACCGTCCATTATCAAGGTAACTGCTTAACAAGCTTTCTCTGCCTATAATCTGGCTGATCCAGGCAGGGGACCTGTCACAACCCGGGGTGTGTGGCGTTTGTCATTCCTCCCTCCCTCCTTCCCTCCTGCCAGCCGGCTGGGATTCAAGGCTCTGGGCCACTGGCCTCCTGGGAAGACCTGGCAGCTTGGCCTCCCATTGGGATTAATCTGTCTGCCAGCTCCTCTTCCTTGTGAGAGGGCTTCTGCGAGTGCCAACTTATCTCCTTGGCACAGAGAATTTCACCTCTTATGTTGATGTGGGCAAAATGCATCCCATAGGCATCATGTAGACCTCAGCTTCACTTTTTGCTTCCCTACCCTAGTAATAATAATAATAATAATAATAATAATAATAATAATAATAATAATAACAACAACAACAACAACAACAACAACTTTATTTTTATACCCCGCCCCGTCTCCCCAATGGGGACTCGGAGCGGCTTACATGGGGACCAAGCCCGAAAACATACAACAATAAAATGATAAAACAATTATTCCATCAATAAAACATCAATTTCAATAAAACCATCATAGTAATCAACATATAGCATAAAATATTAAAAGCAGGAGAGTAAAACAAGGATCTGGGCCAAAGTGCAAAATATATCAAATGGGAGAGGTAGTTTCTCAGTAAAGTGCAAAATAGTAGTGGCAGAAAAAACCTGTAGTTGGATGGGCAGATAGTTCAACTTAATAATTAATCGCCGAAGGCCTTTTTGAAGAGCCAGGTCTTTAGGCTCTTAAAAAAAATTGCCCATTCATGCCCTCCAGAGCAGGTATGGGCAAACTTTGGCCCTCCGAGTGTTTTGGACTTCAACTCCCACAATTCCTAACAGCCGGTAGGCTGTTAGGAATTGTGGGAGTTGAAGTCCAAAACACCCGGAGGGCCAAAGTTTGCCCATACCTACTCCGGAGGATATGGGACCAAAAGTCTTCCCTTTGCTTTGCTTTTTGCAGTCTGGGCACTTCAATTTAGCTTTTTATAAAACACTGTAAGTTAGTCAGGTTCCTTTTTCCCTTAGTTATGCAGAGATCCGAGCTAGTTTGGTCCCGGTTTCCCTCTGCGATGGGTGTTTTGGGGGAAAGGTAGCATCTGCTGAATGCAGATGCAAACAGCTCATCGGAGCTAGCCTAATTTATATGATAATTTATTTTATTGTCATCACACCCTTCCTCCCGGGCACTCACGTGAAAAGCCGATAGGGTTCTCCTCTCTAAATCTTTACAACTGTACTGGGAAGCAGGTTATATGGAAAGAAATCACCTGATCGGTTTTTGGGTCGGATTGGTTTTTGAAACCATTCTGAACTTGCGCTCTGAAGGTTTTCTCCACTCACAGCTTGCAGAAGCTCTTGAGATGGTCAGGGAACCAACTGCAGTCCAAATAGCTTACAATGACAACAATTTGCATTAATAATAAAACAGCGTCAAGAGAGACCTTAAAAAATTGTATGTTATTCAAATGGATCCACTAGACCAGGGGTCCTCAAACTTTTTAAGCCGAGGGCCGGTCCACAATCCTTCAGACTGTTGAGGGGCCGGATTATCATTTGAAAAAAAAAATACAAACAAATAAGACTGCACATGTCTTATTTGTAGTGCAAAAACAACAACAACAACAACAACAACAACAATGAAAGAACAATACAATATTTAAAAATAAAAATAATTTTAACCAACATACATTTATCAGGATTTCAATGGGAAGTGTGCTCCTGCCTCTGGCCAATGAGATAGTCAAGTTAATTAGGGTTGTTGTTGTTGTTGTGTGCCTTCAAGTCATTTCAGACTTTGGGCGAGCCTGTCTAAAATGTATGTATTTATTATTTATTTATTTACTGCATTTATTTACTACATTTGTATCACACCCTTCTCACCCCAAAGGGGACTCAGAGTGGCTTACAAATTATATGTACATACAATATATTATTAGCATAGCACAATATTAGCATTATATATTACTTTATTGAACTATACCACTATACTGTAATATTATTAGTAATATTATATGTAATATAGAATATATAATAAATGTTATTATATGGCATTATTATTAGTGTTATATTGTATTACATTATAATATTATTATCAATATCATATGTATATACAATGTATTATATTATAAAACTGAGGGCGGGGGCCAGGTAAATGACCTCTGAGGGCCGCATCCGGCCCCCCGGGCCTAAGTTTGGGGACCCCTGCACTAGACCAATGATTCCCAAATTCTGGTTCTCCAGATGTTTTTGACTCCAGTGCCCAGAATCTCTTGACGATGGGCCAAAGTGACTGAGGATGCTAGGAACTGAAGTCCCAAATACCTGGAAGATCAGTGTTTGGGAATCAGCACATTCGACCATGCTGATCCACAGGGTTTCTGTGCAGTGTTCAGAATTAGATTTTGCTGGCAGGAAATGGGGTACAGTTTTGTGGGATTCTGATATCCACCCAACCCCAGAATAGATAGTTTTATGGGAGACGAGTAGCTGGAGAGAATAATTCTGAGTGTGGTCTTTCCTATCCTGGATGGTTATCCAGGATGATGTATAATCTTTTTCAAGTGTTCTTTGGGGAAATAGGGCGGAATATAAATAAAGTTTTATTATTGTTATTATTTATTAAACAAAGTGTTAAGCATTGACCCAGGTCTTTCAGACAACTCCATGAGAACAGTGGCTTTCCTAAATTGGTCGATTGAGAATATTGTGGTTCCTACGACACTATGCAAGATATTTACCCTCAGATTCTTTACCTTGAGCCATACCAGCTCTTTCCAGACCTGGTGAGAATTATACCAGCACTGAATTGGGTATGAGCCCTGGTGAAATGATTGACCTTTTGCAATGAAATAAAGACTGTGCACACTCACGGAGGCAACCTGGAAGCAGCTTTCTGTGACTCTTCTGTTGAGAGATGCAACAGGGAGTGGAGGTAGGGTTATTTTCAAACAAGGGTGGGGCCCAACATGGAAGAGCAATTAAAACAGTGCTAGGAAGGGTGCCGACAAGCTTGGAGGTGTTAAAAGGAGCCAACTGTTTGTAGTGTTGGCAAGGTGGAATCAGCGAGCCCTCTTTCCCAGCTGCGGCACCTGACAGTTCCTTGGAAGCGAAAACCAGCTTTGGTGTATAGTGTAGCCATTGGGCCTGGAAGCCGTCCAGCTCTTGCGGAAATGGCCTTCATGATTGAGTTATCTTCTACCACCTCCTCTTTCCCTCCCATTCTCATATAGACATACTATCAGCTTTTTATAGTAGTGTGAGTAATAAGATTCCTGCTTCTGAGGAAAGAAGCAGTTACGCATGGGGTGAGCATTGGTCCATAATCCAAAGGAAGGACCAGGGTGGGTGAGTTGATTTGGCTAGCAAGTCAGACTCAGAAGCGTTCTCTGAAATGCACTTGACAGAACTTCTTTGCACCCGCCCTGGGTTTCTCAAATTAGGGATGATTCATCCCTGGCCTCACCTTTTTCCACACGCCAGGGCAAGTAACAGCAGGCATTCTCTTGGTAGCTTGAGTTTTAGTTGTGTGTTTATATCTCTGTGTGTGTACTCAGCCTTCTGTCTCTCTCCAGCACAACTACAACTCCTCCTTTTTAATGACAGTTCAATTGAGGGATGGCTGTGGAATCACTTTGAGTCTGTTACTGGGCTCCTTTCTCTCCAGGCTTTTAGGGAAGCCCCCAAAAGCTACCCTTGTAGAGACAGTCTTAATAAATATTTCCTCCTTTGTGGCAAAATTTGAAGGGTTATGTTTGATGAAGGTGGCACCTATCCAGTTTACAAGTGATTGCTTAATTGGTCCCTACCCTTTCTGGAATCACCTTTGAATTCATGCAGTGTTGTTTGGGTTCAGAGAGAGCATAATGCTCCACTGCCGCAACGTGGAGCAAAACGGAGAGTAATTGAGTTATCTGCCTTCTTTCTTCATTCTCTTCCTTCCGCTCTGCTGGTGAATCAGGTGTGATTGGAAGAGGAGAAAGAGTTGGTAGGGCCACTGGGTTCTAGTAAGAGCGGTAAACATTGAAGAAAAAGGTGTCTTCTTTCATTAAAAGCTTAGAAATTATACTTAAAAGCAGGCACTTCCAGAGTCCAGTATGACCAGTGGCTGCAGAGACTGGGAGATTATAGAAGTAACTGTTTCAGATTCTGCTTCCATCAGCTACCTAGATATTAGTGCAGTGCGGTCAAAGGGCAATCTGGGCTACATCAAGACTTTGGGACTCCAAAGTGGAATAATCATTATAATAATCATCACTGAACCCCTTAGGCTTCCCATTACACCTTCAGACCAGCCAAAATACTAAAAATTTGGTGGTTTACCAACCCGACGCCCCTGCTGAAAACAAATTGGCCAAATTGGCTTGCTAAAATTGATATCACATTAATTCAACAGTGTGGAAAGTGGAAAATGGTCCCCACTCCCTCCATTGTTGCATTAGTAACTGTCATAGTCACCATCCTTTATACCAGCTCTCCCAGCATCCCTGAAAGATGTTTTTTGTTTTTGTTTTCACAAACGAGAAGCCTAGAGGTAGAGCTCGTACTTGGGTCTCCATTCAAGCTTCAGAAGTACAAGCCCGAGTTTGCCGCTGCTGATACATTTTTGGCAGGGAGATGCAGCTCATATTGGCTGCACTTTTTGGGTCTTGACAGCCTGCATGTATTTGCATACACAAGCCTGCTCCTGTCATTCACATATTCAAAGTCATTCTTAAGACGTTCCCTTCTGCACACCAGACATGGATGGGCCCTCATATGTCTGCCACACACATTCACTCCATCACTTGTATAAACATGACTTAGGATATGCCTCCCACCTTCGATCTTGCATTTGAATGCTCTTCTCTTTACCTTGTGATGATTGTGGATCTCTTAGAGCAAATCTTTTAAACAGACAACCAGTTTACAGTCCCTCAGACTGTTGGGGGTCCAGACTGTAGTTTGTTGTTCTTGTTGCATGCCTTCAAATCATTTCAGACTCCAGGCAACCCTATCCTAGAGTTGTCTTCTCAGGATTTATTCAAAGGGGTTGTGCCTTTGTCTTCTTCTGAGTCTGAGAGAGGATGCGGCCCGCGGGCCATAGTTTGAGTTCAGATGTGAAACAATACAGCCCCCTGAATCCTTTACAGAATCTCTGTAGCCTGTGGAAAGCAACCTGGAATAGCTGATGCTGTGGATGCAACAACGGGAAGGCCAGGTTATAGCGGCTTCCCGGGGCATAGTTTAGGTAGGAACTAATCACAGGGCTTAGCAGGGTTGGGTTTCAGCATGTTCAAATGAGCACCTCCCCACTTGTCCTCCGCCCTTGCCCTTGGGGGCTTTGGGTTGCTCCAACAGGGAGGTCTCCTATCACCTTTATTGCAGACTCTTTCTGTTGCGGGAAACACACTCGAGCAGTAAGGATTCTAAATCTTCGTTGTGGGAGTGGGAAATACAGCCTCCCTCACCCACCTTCCTAGGATGCTAACATTAATTTATCCAAGTGTGAATGTTCAACGCCAGGGTCTGTCACGCCAGGGTTACTTCTTAGCTCTCCTCTCCTTCCCCATTTCGCCTTCTGAATTTCAAGAGTATTTTCAGAAGGAACCGTGTGCAGATACTTGTGGTAAAAGCATCCCCTTTCCAGTTGTTTACATGGTCTGGTCAAACATTGGAAGGAATCATTTGAGTATGGCACCCTAAATCTGAAAGAATTTAATGTATGTTTTGCCATTAACAAAGCTAGAATTCCCAAGATTTTCTAGCTGGCATGACCAGCAGGAGGGAGATTGCTGGTAGTTGTAGTTCCAGAAAAGTAACTTTTCCAAGCTCCACTTCTAGATGAATTGCAACTGAAACTATGCAAAAATGAATAGGCAAAGCAAGGCTCAGTTGTCTGGAGGGGAAAAAAAGAAAGGTCCTCTGCTCTTAGCTTAAAAGCCAACATCAAACCTATCACCGTTATTACTTGTGCAATCAAAATAAATGGATGATCCTCAAAGGTTGCCATTAATGCCAATAGCTTGGTTGTTTTTGATGACTTCCTTGTGCTCCTCTGCAGAATAACAGGAGGCCTATTTGAAATTAAAATAAGTGGCTTTAAAAAATGTTCGCTTGCTCTACCTTCAGGTTAAATAACTAGTATTCCCTTACAATAAGAGAGTTGTAGAAGGTGGATTAAGACCGTGGGTTGCTAATGGACTTTCCACTCTTAAAGACATCTTAAAAGCATCCTCTCCTGTCCCAGCAACCCCCTGGTGGGCTGGACTGCAATTTCCATCATCTCCAGCCAACAGTCATGTCCCATGTATGACAGAGGGTGGAATCAAGGACACTTGAAGCAGCACCAGGTTGGAGAAAACGCTTTAAAAGAGACCCCATTGACTCGTTCAAGGCATCTAGTCCAACCACAGGTGCTTCCTGTTTGGCTGGCGGAAAGACCTGGTTTCTTCTGTTTTAAAAAGAGTTGGCTTTGCTCCACACACAGAACTCTTAATTTGGCCATTGCTGGGTATTTTCAACGGCAGGATGTACAAACTGAGACATCTTTTCATCCCCACCGTCCTGAGCCCACGCTCGGATGTGCTTTTGTGACCGAGGTCATCCTTGCAAGTAAATAAAGGTACACCTCCATGCATCCTGCCTTTCCCACCCAAAATGTCAGTGTTCTTACACCAAACCAGCACTTGGGAAACTCCTACTCTTCGGAAGGCCATTTCACAAACTTTCTTTTTTTCCCCTTATTTAGATACAAGGTTCTCCTTTTAGCACTTTGGAGGGAAATTGGGCTAAAAAATGAAAGGCCACTTCCCTGGATCAGCATTGTTCACTTGTCACTCTGTCAAACTTGGCCTTTTAAAAATAAAAATATGTATATATATTTGCTGAAGTCAGTTCCAGCCTTTCCAGCTTTTGCCAGATCTAGAAGTTCTGGAAGTTAGTTTGGAAAAGGTGGTAGTCCTGGGGGGTGGGGAGGTGGCTTTGGGTCTTTTATCGATAGCATATCTTTATGGCTTCCTGGTTTCACCCAAAAGCCCGGAGAGGGAAAAACGGCTTCAGGAATCCTTCTGGTCGCTCTCTCAGGAGGACTTTGTGTCCTGAAAGTGCCAGAAGTTGCTGGGCAACGGAGCAGATTATCTGTAGGTCTCTTCCTTGACCTTTTAGGTTAATGAAAGAGCCGTGCTGCTTGTGCAAAGCTGCCTGGAGTACATTGTGATTTGGGAGCTTGGTAGGCAGGATAGGCCTTTCTTGTCCGTCCCCCCTCCATACCCTGCCTGCTACCCCTCCCAAAACTTAAAAAGTAAGGAGGGAGGGAAGAAACCAAGAATTTTTTGGCTTCTCGACTAGTCGGCAGTTGCATTCAAGACAGGGGAGGTGGGATTCTGCTCTGCTGCCGTAGCCAGGCTGGGATTCGGTCCAGCAAACCTCCAGGGCAGAGCGGGAACATGAATAATGGCAGCCGCCAAGAGGATGCTGTGAAGGCTCTTTCTGTTCCCCTTCTTCCAGATTGGAGGTTGACAAACTCCTTTGGCTGGGCAGACCTTTTAAATCTTCCTCCTTTGAGAAGGTGACACAGTTTTTAGGGCCTGCCATCTTGAATGCTGTGTGAACCTTGTGAAGCCATCTTTTTTCTTCTTTATAATTCAGAAAGTGCAGAGTGAAGTCACAGAGTTTCAAAACATTTTCTGCTCTGTATGTTTGGCATTTTTAGCTCCCAGAATCATGGACTTTTTGACCATTCTGGGTGAGATTGGGGTTGAAACATCTGGAATGACAAAATTTGAGAACCATGGAGGATGGGACAAGAAGAGCTGGCCTTCAAATTTCCTGCTCAGCTATGAAGCTCCATGGGTAATTTTAACTCATGGATGACAAAGGCTGAAATCCTACATATAATCATAGAATAGTAAAGTTGGAAGCAATCTAGTCCAACCTGCTGCTATGCAATAAAAGCATAATCAAAGCCCTCCCAACAGATGGCCATCCAGCCTCTGTTTAAAAGCCTCCAAAGAAGGCACTTTCACACATTCCGAGAGGGTTCCACTGTTGAACAGCTCTTCTTACGGTCAGGAAGTTCTTCCTAATGTTCAGGTGAAATCTCCTTTTCTGTCATTTGAACTGATGCTCCAAGTCCTTGTCTCCAGGGCATCAGAAAAACAAGTCTGCTCCGTCTTCCTTATGACATCCTTTCAGATATTTAAACATGGCTGGCATGTCTCCTCTCAACTTTCTCTTCTGCAGGCTAAACATGCCCAGCTCTTTAAGTAGCTCCTTATAGGGATTGATGGTCTCCAAACCTTAGCTCCTTTTAGTCTCTCTTCCTCTGGACAGACACATTCCAGCTTGTCAATATCTCTCTTAAACTGTAGTATTCCAGATGAGTTCTGACCAAAGCAGAATAGAGGGGAACCATTACATGGTTGCACATATTGTTAAGACTCTGTGAGTGGGTCACCTCTGTTGTTCTCCTGTCACCTGCTTCAGGCCTGATCATGTAACTGCGTTAGGCCTATTTCACAACCATCTTTTAGCTAATGGGGAGCAGAAATTATTGGAAACTGGGTTCCCACAGTTAGATGCTCACCAATGACATCTTCTGCTAACCTGGGGATATCAGTGGACAGTGTTATCACTTTGCATTTGGCTGTGTGGACATAGCAAGATGCTTCTTAGATGCCCTTTAACAGATTCTTGGAGATGGCAGTTGTAGGGTCATGATGAATATTGGGGTGCTTTTGGTCATTGTGGTGGGAGGGAGGATACACCAACCTCCGCAGTGGCCGGGAAAATATATACACACAGGTGTCGGCAAAATGCAGACGTCTATATGCCCACTATACTCCTGGTTACTGGTGGTTGCGTTGGTTTGATACATTTTATGATGTTTTTATTCTGCTGGTTTTAATTGTTTTAATTAGATTGTTTATGTCAGATTATATATTATTATGTTTTTAATTGTGCATTAGCCTGTAAATTTTGTTTATGCTGGGCTTGGTCCCCATGTAAGCTGCACCGAGTCCCTTCAAGGGAGATGGTGATGGGATATAAAAATAAAGTAGTAGTTATTATTATTATTATTATTATTATTATTATTATTTTGTTGTTGTTGTTGTTGAACCATAGCTCTGCTGGCTTTCATTCTAGCCCAGAATCTTGGCCAGATAGGTCTTTGCCATTTTCCTGAGAGCTTATTAATGAGAAGAACTGGGGATGGTGGATCTGTTGATACAACCTTCCAGCCTTCCTTACCTTGCTGGGAGTTGGAAAGCAGAAACATCTGGAGTGATGTAATGATTCCCATCAGTGTTTTCATGGGATTGATTCTAGGGCCTCTCTCTGTTGCAAATCTGCTGCTGAGTTTCACGTTTATCTCTCAGCGAACCTTACATGGTAGCCATTAGAATGTGTACATTGCCCTAAACAGGATTTGATAAGACAAACTCAGAACAGGGTTGACATTGTTTATGGATTTTATTACAACTATTTTCTCTCGGAATTTCTTGGTGTTACTTTATGTCTACTAGCTCTAGTCATGCTGGAAATCTTTAGGTCCCCCAGTGCAATTAAGTGTTCAGCTTCCAGTAAACACTGACCTTAGAATTGTGTAAGAAAACCTAGAAACTCCCGCAGAGGTGTTCCTTCAGTTTCAGAAATAGCAATTACTTTATTTGCTTTTTTTTTCATTTTTAGTGGGTCCTGTGCCCCTAAAACCAGAAAATGTGGAGTGCAGACTGTACTGGTTTTTTTTCCATCTGAAAAAAAACTGGAGATTTGGGAAGGAAACTGAAAAATCTGTTGCAAAACAATTTATTTCAGAGTGGAATACTTAAAATGGTGTTGCAAATGTAACCTTGGCACAGCCAGTTTGCACAGCTGCAAATCATAGGTCCAGAACTCAAAGGTCATAATGCTGCGGATGCTGGCGGCGCAGCTACCGTCTCTGGAATTACAAAACAAGCCGTTCTCTTGAGACCCAATACTGGACAAGTATGTTCAAACATGTTCAAACGTTGCAGGACATCATCCGATCTTTTGATCCCATAGTGCAAACTCTGGAATCTGCTGGTTGCGTTTGCAAAGCCTTTTCATGTTGGTGTGTGTTACACAGCCCCGGCCTTCCCTTTTTTCCCTTCTGCTTGCTCGCCTTGAGTTCATCCACCTTCTGCACCAGGTGAAATAACTGGATTAATGTTTGACACTAATGCACGCGCACACAGAGAGGCACCAGCATGCAGAAGCTGACACGGTGGCTTAGTTTCAGTAAAAAGCCTTCGCTTTCCGAAGCCTATGAAACTATTGCAGAATTTATTATTGCAAACTATAACTCTATTCAGACATTGATATTTCTCAGGCCCCTTCTACACTGTTCTTATATCCCAGGATCTGATCCCAGGTTATCTTATTTGAACTGGCAGATAATATGGGATAAGCAAATACTCTGGGATCAGGCTCTGGGATATAAGCCTCAGTTACATTTTACAGCAAGGGTGTCCATTCCTTTGGCTTCCCTGAACCACATTGGCAGTGTGGCCCAATGACTTGTCTTGGGCAACACTGCCATAAAACTAAAACCACACATGTATATAAATAGCCATAGCGTGTGGGACATGGCAGCACTATGCCTAGTACAGAATACATACTTGAATTCTTTTTCACAATTTGTTTTATACCACATTGCAACAGATTTCTTTATTGCTTTAGTTAATTTTGACAATTTTTCATTTCTTCAGGCATAAGAGCTGCGATGGTGCAATAGGTAAAACGCTTGTGCCACTTGAACTGCTGACCTGAAGGTTGGGTTGCTGACTGAAAGTTGTCAGTTTCAATCCGTGAGACGGGGTGAGCTCCCATCTGTCAGCTCAAGCTTGCAGGGACATGACAGAAGCCTCCCAGCAGGATGGTAACACATCTGGTCGTCTCCTGGGCAACGGCTCTGTAGATGGTCAATTATCTCACACCAGAAGTGACTTTCAGTATGTTCTCAAGTCACTTCTGACACGATTTAAAAAAAACCTCTTCAGGCTGAACTGCTTGCAATTATAATGCAAATAACGTATACTGTTCCGATATTTGTGAACGTAACATACTCTGATTATTCCATTCCGTTCCATTGTCATCTACTGTACAGTTTGTGCTCAAGAAGTGTGCAGTTGAGTTACTAAAAAACAGCAAAATAATGTCATAATGTTTTAAGTAAGTTTAGAATTTTGCATTGTGCTACATTCATAGCTTCCCTGGGCCACGTGGCCTGCGGGCCTCAGGTTGGACAACTTGTTTTAAGATTTCTATTTTCTGTCTCAGTCATATTCTGCGCAAGAATCCGCAGTTCTGCACATTGCTTCTAAGCCCAGATAATAAAACCATTTTGTTCAGTGTCCTCTCCATGGTTTCGGCTTTCAACTTTTAATTCCAGCCCCCCTCCCCTTAATTTTTCCAGCTGGCAAAAACTAGGGCATCCCTGGGTATTTCAGAGAGCTGCGGCTTGTATCAAGTGCCTTAAGGCAGGAAGGCGGCGTTAAAAATAAACCCTCATAATAATCCAGCTGTGTCTCTAATATTTGTTAAAATGGAAAGAATGACAACTTCTACATTTCGTAACTTAACTAAACAGTGCAATTGCGTGTAATTTTGTCGCCTAATTTTTTTCCTATTCAATTATCACATATATTTCTATTGCTTTTCAGTTTCCCATTTTCCCTGAGAGTGCAGCCACAGCAACTCCCTCCCTCATTTTTCCTGTCTCTTTTATGTCTTTTTTAAAAGGCTTTTTTTTTTAAAGTCCTGGAACTGTCTTTAAAAAACTCCTGGAACAAATCCAGTTTTTTTCTGCCACCCAAACCTCCATTTTATTTTAGATCTTTTGCAGCTGAGATGGCTAAACAGTACACATTTAGGTGGCTTAATATATTCCTGTCTTAAGGGGTTTTTTTTCTCCTATTAATGGAAGTTGTGAAGGGATGCATGGATGGCAGTTCTTTGTAACTCTGTGCCAAGGAGCCTAAACTGCAGATGTGTTCCAGGAAAAACTTTTCTACTTTTGGATTAACAGCACAGTCTGGCTGCAGGGTTGGTGGGTGGATGTAATGGATCCTCCCCATACAGTTTTCCCCTCGATGTTGAATGGAAAGGCGAACCTAGAGAACGTGCAGTCGGAGTGTCTGTGTTTGTATAAGTATAAATAATGACGATTGCAATGGGAGATATGTATACAGTATGGGCCTGTATAAGCTCAAAGGTGGCCAGAACTTAAAGAGTATTTAGCTGGAATTTCCAGGACAGCTGGACTAAAGCTACAAAAAGAAAATGTAAAAAATCAAATAGACTTAAATGATAGTTGTCTTTTAGGGATTCTTCCAGTTTTACAAGCCATATCATTAGAAACATACCGTGTTTCCCCGAAAATAAGACAGTGTCTTATATTATTTTTTGCTCCCAAAGATGTGCTAGGTCTTATTTTTAGGGGATGTCTTATTTTTCCATGAAGAAGAATTCACATTTATTGTTGAACAAAAAAATGAACAATATTATATACTGTACAGTAGTTGTCATCACAAACCAACATAAACAAACCAGACAAACTATGACGCCTGTCAAGAATTTCTTTTTACTACTGTATAAATATAAATAATATAACATTTTAATATATTATTGCCATTATTTCCATGTACAACTGGTATGTACATTTACCGATCCTGCAAGTTCTGGTTTTTGTTTGGCGGGCGCCGAGCATGCTTCCAAACAAAAACGTTGCTAGGTCTTACTTTTGGGGGAGGCCTTATATTTAGCAATTCAGCAAAACCTCTGCTAGGTCTTATTTTTTGGGGATGTCTTATTTTCAGGGAAACAGGGTAGTACAGAACCCAAACGTTATATGCCATCATCTGCTCTAACACCGTGTTAACATCCTTTAAAAACAGAGAGAGCAAATTTATAGTCGGCATTGATAGTGAAGAACATTTTAGAAAGATGGGTGGCGTCTGTAGGGATGTACACTTCTATGGATTATGAGATTAAAGCTTCCATGGGTGATAGCCAACTTTGCCAGCATGTCACTGGGAATTATATGCATTACCAACCATCAATTTCAACTTATGGCAGCCCTCTAAGAGAGGTATAGATGGGCTGAGGCATCTGTTAGTAGAAATAGGTAAAGGTAAAGGTTTCCCCTAACGTTAAGTCCAGTCGTGTCCGACTCTGGGGGTTGGTGCTCATCTCCATTTCTAGACCGAAGAGCCGGCGTTGTCCGTAGACACCTCCAAGGTCATGTGGCCACTGGCATGACTGCATGGAGCGCCGTTACCTTCCCGCCGGATCTACTCACATTTGCATGAACTGCTAGGTTGGCAGGAGCTGGGGCTAACAGCGGGCACTCATTCTGCTCCCGGGATTGAACCTGGGACTTTTTGGCCTGCAAGTTCAGCAGCTCAGCGCTTTAACACAATGTGCCAAATACTCATCCACAAAGTACTGCTGTCTCTTGCTCAGAGGGTTGCCCTGAACTGAAATCAGCTTGGTAACCAATAATGATGTCAACAAAGCAGTATGTTATGCACGTGCACATCACTAGCAAGATGTTAGTAATGGGTCCCCCACATATTGCATTCTTTGAATTGGGCAAAATTGGGCAGAATAATTTCCCACTGGAGGTATTGATATCATTGCATGTAAGGTTGTGCTGCCAAATGGCCTTAATGGCTCATTGCCCCATGGGAAGTTCAGGAAGACATTAAAGAATGATATGCTAAACTCTATGTTGTGCCATAGTGGCTTGAGCATTGGAGAGCATGATTGGACTCCCTGTTTGGCCATGTAAACTGTTGGGTGAACTGGGTTGCTGTGAGTTTTCCAGGCTGTATGGCCATGTCCCAGAAGCATTCTCTCCTGACGTTTCACTCACATCTATAGCAGGAATCATCAGAGATTGTGAGGTCTGTTGGAAACTAGTCAAGTGGGGTTTATATATCTGTGGAATAATATCCAGGGTGGGAGAAAGAACTTTTGTCTGTTTGAGGCAAGTGTGAATGTTGCAATTGGCCACCATTATTGGCATTGAATAGCCTTGCAGCTTCAAGACTCGCTGCTTCCTGCCTGGGGGAATTTTTTGTTGGGAGGAGTTAGCTGGCCCCAATTGTTTCATGTCTGGAATTCCCTTGTTTTCAGTGTGTAAAACAAACAATCAGGGCCAGTTAACACCTCTCAACAAAGGATTCCCCCATGCAAAAACCAGCCAGGCTTTGAAGCTGCAAGTGCATTCACTGTTAATCAAGTAGGTCAATGCATCATTCACACTTGCCTCAGACAGACAAGTGTTCTTTCTCCCACCCTGAACATTCCACAGATATATAAACCCCACTTGACTAGTTTCCAACAGACCTCACAACCTCTGATGATGCCTGCCATAGATGTGGGAGAAACGTCAGAAGAAAATGCTTCTGGAACATGGCAAGACAGCCCAGAAAACTCACAGCAATCCAGTGATTCCAGCTGTGAAAGCCTTCGATAACATATTGGGTGATCATGCGCAAGTATGATGCTTGCAGTAGAATAAAACCCGAGTGCAGAATATCATTAATTGGAAACAGAACACAATATCTATGAAAGATTTTCCTCTTAATTGTTTACATTCCTGAATTGTTTGAACAAAATAACAAAAACCCTACCACCAGACGAAGACTATAGGTAGTCAAAACCAGTTGTGGATCAGGGGTCTACTCATCCTTTACAAAGAGTCAAGAAAATAAATACGAAAGTTTACTACATTGTGAATGCAACTACAGTAGAGTCTCACTTATCCAACATAAACGGGCCAGCAGAACATTGGATAAGCGAATATGTTGGATAATAAGAAGAGATTAAGGAAAAGCCTATTAAACATCAAATTAGGTTATGATTTTACAAATTAAGCACCAAAACATCATGTTCTACAACAAATTTGACAGAAAAAATAGTTCATTATGCAGTAATGCTAAATAGGAATTAGTGTATTTATGAATTTAGCACCAAAATATCATGATGTATTGAAAACATTGACTACAAAAATGCGTTGGATAATCCAGAATGTTGGTTAAGTGAGACTCTACTGTACCATTTATCATACTGTGAATGTAACAGTTTGATTGTGATTTGTAACCATTTATCTGATATTTATATTCATTTGTTGTACATGATACAATGTTTAATGATATCTAATACATTGTTATTATTCCATTAGTGGGTACAGTACTTGTCAGTTGAAACCCTTGGGAGCCCATTTTTTGTTACAATAAGTTTCATTTAGTGTCATCATAGGTTGGAAATGATGTGAAAGCATAAGAATTAGGAAAGAGTTTGAATGGTGGAAAAATCAGGATTATTTTAGCCTACCTCTGCTTAATATTGGCTCTAGCTCAGCCTGTCAATTTCTTAGGTATTTCCAAGATACTCATGTCATGGGCGATCACTCGTGACCCAAGTAGGATTGTCTTGCAAAGTTAGAGTCTTGGCAATGGATTCACAAATGATTGTGAAGACCTATTCTGGGTCCACAAGTTCTTTCACATCGTGGGCATAGATTTCTAAGACACAGACTTGGTTCATATGTATGTCGACACTTTGCTTAGTTTTGACAGGAGTGGCTTCGGTGACTCCAAGGGGAGGAAAGGTTTGCCTTGACCAAGACTGCTGGTGTGTCACTTCCCAAACATGCCAGAGTCTGAATGTGTCTATTGTGAAAGAAGGGCCAGGAGCAACATTTTCCAATGCTGAACGGTTGGCATGGGTGGGCGCACCCGAGAAGAACTTGCCGGAACGTAACCCGGCTGAAACCAGGCCTGCTTCGTTAGCTGCTTCTCTCTTCTGCGATGCCAAGTCACGCCCCGTGTCAAAATAGTGCGTTCAAACTCTTATTAATTTTGGAACATTCCAGCACCGCCTGCAGCATGACCCTAAGGCACGGTTGGCTTGAGAGAGCAGAACAGCAGCCACTCTGAAGGGTTGGCTTGTGTTTGCCTTGTCTCCAGCGTTCCCTATAAACTGCAAACGCAGGGTTTAATCTGGCCCCACCCCAGTCATGAGCCACAGAATAGTGCCTGGCACAGATTGGGTGGCGAGCGAGACATTTTAGGTGCTGGGCAAAAGTGTCTTGGTTTGTGCACACAGGGAGTCGACATTTCATACTGTTTATACAGTTTTTAATTTCACTTAATTTTGCTCTGGTTTTGCTAGGTAAGTCAGGGTCAAGAAGCTCTCCTCTCAACCGCGTCACCAGAAATTAACTTCAGCAACTCCTCTTTCTCAAAAAACACACACACACAAGCTTGGGTATCGAGTGTTGCCTGAGTTATTTGAAAAAGTCCATTTTTAATATTACAAACTGCATAAGGTTGTACAGTAGAGTCTCACTTATCCAATGTTCTGGATTATCCAACACATTTTTTGTAGTCAATGTTTTCAATACATCGTGATATTTTGGTGCTAAATTCGTAAATACAGTAATTACTACATAGCATTACTGCCTATTGAACTACTTTTTCTGTCAAATTTGTTGTATAACATGATGTTTTGGTGCTTAATTTGTAAAATCATAACCTAATTTGATGTTTAATAGGCTTCTCCTTAATGTCTCCTTATTATCCAACATACTCGCTTATCCAACGTTCTGCCAGCCCGTTTATGTTGGATAAGTGAGACTCTACTGTATAAGGAACTACAACTCACATCATGCCAGGTTAACCCTGAGAAACTCCATCAGTACTTAAAGTTTGTTATGTTGAGCAAGTTTGCTTTGAATGCATCATCGGTGGGGTTCAGTGTGCTCTCCAGCTGTAGTGTGAACTACAACTCCCAATATGGTGAGTCAGTCCCCTCAAACCCCTCCGGGAGATTGAATTAGTCATGGGGGTTTTGTCTGCCAAGTTTGGTCCAGGTCCATCATCGGTGGAGGTCATCATTTCTTTGGCAGTGGGTGAACTACGACTCCCAGAAAGGAAGGTCATCCCCCCCTCAAATCCTCCAATAATCAAATTTTGGCATATCAGGTATATGTGCCAAGTTTAAGCCAGATCCATCAGTGTTTGAGTTCACAGTGTTCTCTGGATGTAGATGAACTACAACTCCTCCAAGTCAAGATGAATTTCCAGTATGTTTTGATGGTCGTGAGGGCTCTGTGTGCCAAGTTTGGTCCAATTCCATCTTTGGTGGACTTCAGAATGCTCATTGATTGCAGAACTATACATCCCAGTACCTACAACTCCAAAATATCCAGGCCAATTCCCCTCAAAACCCACCAGTATTTAAGTTTGGGTATATCGGGTATGCATGCCAAGTTAGGTCCAGATCCATCATTGTTTGAGTTCAGAGTCCTCTCTGGATGTGGGTGAACTACAACTCCTATAAATCCCTCCAAAGTATTTTTTGTTGATCATGGGAATTTTGTGTGCCAGGTTAGTTCCAAGTCCATCGTTGTTGGAGTTCAACTCCTACAACTCCTATAATTCATGGTGAAGTCTCCCCAAACTTCTCTAGTATGTTTAGTTGCTGATCAGTTCCTCTATCAGCTGTGTGCCATAGAAAAGAATAGGAAAGGGTTATAGGAGAGGCAGTGGGTGGGATCATGCAAATTCCACACTAATGGAGATAGTAAGAATCACTGGGATTCTGTGGTGGAGGAGACATATAAAATTTAGGGTGAAATGGTCTCCGCATGAAAGCCGTCACTTGGATGGTGGGCAGTATGGTCTTTGTGGAGGACATTGGCAGGGCTCTTGGACATGTTCATGGTGCTCGCTATAACCTTCAATGTCATTGGAGGGAGGGTCATTGGTGTTTCCTGAGTTCCTTCTTTGGAGGCTTTTAAGCAGAGGCTGGATGGCCATCTGTCGGGGGTGCTTTGAATGCCATTTCCTGCTTCTTGGCAGGGGTTTGGACTGGATGGCCCATGAGGTCTCTTCAAACTCTACTATTCTATGATTCTAGTGGGAGCTACATATAGGTGTTTGTGGAAGCAGGAGTTTGTGTAAGTGGACACCCCAGCCACAAACACACATACAGATTTTCACTTTTATTATGTGTATAGCTATTCTCAAGTATAATAACATATCCTTTCCCTAACACAACGACATATCATTGAACACCAAAGTCAACATGGTCCAAGATGGTAATGCTAGGTGAAATGGAAGGAAATGGGGAAGGAATATTGCATTATGCAGTAAAGACATAGTTTGCAACTCACCTAAAGTGAACAACCAAGCTGAAAATGAAACCTTCCCCTCCCTTTGCCTTAGCTTGTAAAGAAGTTCAGGAAAGTAACTAGGGCATAAGAAAGTTTACTAGCTTGCCTTCTCGCACGTACCAAATATTGTTTTGTTTGCACAATCACACATAGCTTTAAAGACTTTAAAAAGAGGGTGAGTTGGAGTAGCACTCTTGCCATTCCCCAAGCCATTTATTTATTTTATTTATTTACAGAATTTATACTCCACCCTTCTCACCCCGAAGGAGACTCAAGAGTGGCTTTACAGAACACACAAACGGCAAACATTCAATGTCGATTATAGGACAGACAACACAGACAGATTTTCCTATCCTATTTCCGGCATCATGGAGGCTGTGCTCGATTCCAGCCATCTCCCTATTTATCTACTCGCATATCTGCTTGTGACCTGCTAGGTGGGCAGGTGAGCTGGGGCTAACAGTGGGTGCTCATCCCCAACCCGGGCTCAAATTGCTGACCTTTTGATCAGCAGGATTTTTCTGCAGGACAGTAGTTTATCCTGCTGTGCTAAAGCCCAGCACATAACCCATCCCTTGTTGGGTTACTTGGTGGAGTTACTTAGACCCAGTAATCATGCCATTGTCTTATTATCAGGCCCTTCCCATTATGTGATACAGTTAGTATTGACTAGTTGGAAGAGACAACAGAGACCATCTAGTCCAACTCCTTATCATGCAGGAATACACAAGTAAAACTTTCCTGAAAGGTGCCATTCAACCTTTGTTAAGGACTTGTAGAGAGAGTTTCTTTCACTGCCAAACTCCTCTTCCTATCAGGAAGATTTGTCCTGAAGATTTCCATCTTTTAGCATTATAATACCATGTGGATGCAGAAGACAAAGAGCCCCATGATGCTCACTCTTGCAATCTTTAGAAAAAATCCATATCTGAGCTGAACGATTCACACCCAGAGTTGTTTGCCTTCAGAGGAGCCATGTCACTTGAGCCTGGTAATCCCATAATTTGGCACTTACACAAATGAGCTCTGTGCTTTTGTGTTTCTCTTCACACACTCCATTTCAGGAAATTGCTTCCTATTTAAATAAACTGCAGTTTCCTCACTACCTCGCTAGCAAACTATGGTTTATATATGTGAACCAGCATGAAGTTATGGATAGTGATCTTGCTTGGAGAGCAATAAAAAACATACTTGGGTTGCTGTGAGTTTTCCCGGGTGTATGGCCATATTCCAGAAGCATTCTCTCCTGACGCTTCGCCCACATCTATGGCAGGCATCCTCAGAGGCTGTGAAGTCTGTTGGAAACTGGGCAAGTGGGGTTTATATATTTGTGGAGAGAACGAACTCTTGTCTG
This sequence comes from Anolis carolinensis, assembly GCF_035594765.1. NCBI lineage: Eukaryota > Metazoa > Chordata > Lepidosauria > Squamata > Anolidae > Anolis > Anolis carolinensis. The sequence goes on along the minus strand of NW_026943821.1, from coordinate 7,116,223 downwards.
TCTGAAGCAAGTATGAATGTTGCAATTAGCCAGCCTGATTAGCATTGAATAGCCTTGCACCTTCAAAGCCTGGCTGCTTCCTGCCTGGGGGAATCCTCTGTTGGGAGGTTCTTCTCTTCTTCTGGGTGGGAAGAGGGAACTCTCAAGAAGAGTCAATTCTTACAATTTTAAAACATAGTTTGAAGCAGCTCTGAAGTATGCCATTATTTGAAAGGCTATGAAGACCAAAATCCACTGCTAGTGGTGATATGAAACCTGCAACCGGTTTCGACTCAAATATATGATGTGTATTATTTGTAGACCCAGCCGCCTGACGAAGACTCCTGTGAGTTGAAACCGGTTATAGGTTTGAGTCAAGTTATATGGAAACTGGAGTCTACTTATATAATAAAGAACAGGACATTTACTCACATGAAAAACTTGTCCTTATACTTCAAGAGAAGAACCGCTGATTTCTACTTACAGTAGAGTCTCACTTATCCAAGCTAAACGGGACGGCAGAAGCTTGGATAAGCGAATATCTTGGATAATAAGGAGGGATTAAGGAAAAGCCTATTAAACATCAAATTGGGTTATGATTTTACAAATTAAGCACCAAAACATCATGTTATACAACAAATTTGACAGAAAAAGTAGTTCAATATGCAGTAATGTTATGTTGTAATTACTGTATTTATGATTTTAGCACCAAAATATCACGATATATTGAAAACATTGACTACAAAAATGGCTTGGATTATCCAGAGGCTTGGATAAGCGAGGTTTGGATAAGTGAGACTCTATTGTATATGCGATTGTGTGATGACCCATGGGCCTTGTAGTCCTGCTCAGGACATTGTAATCCCTGATGAAGAAGAAAACTTGGGTTTTTTACCTTCCCAGTCAGAACTGGAATCTTCTCAGCCAGATCTTTCCCAGGCAGATCTGGGAACCTTGCACCTGCAAGAAAGTTGTGTCCCAGAAGTATGTCAAACAAACCCAGAGCCCACATCTCCCGTGTTCTTGCGCCGTGAGTTTTGTAAACAACAGAGGGGTTTGGAAGCAGCTTCGCGCAGGAGTGCTAGAATTGCAGCTAAGAATGTAGCCAATTAAGACTGCTTTCCGTGAGAATCTTTAGGGAGTCAAACATCTGGTCCCAGAGTTTAGCTTTCGTTTCTGGTTCCCAGAGAACTGCTTCGGCGAGAAAGTTAGACTCTATATAGGTGTTTTACCCGCGTAGTAACTTCGCGGAGTTAATTCGTCAGCCTCCGGAGCGAGTTGTGTCTGGACAGCGCGCTCCGTTTCAAGCCTCGTTCCTGCTCAAGCCTTGCCCTGCTTTCCAGCCTTCGCTCCAGTTTCCAGCCTTTGTTTACCTACGGACCTTGCTTGTTTTCCAGGACTATACCTTGCCTTGTATCACGGATTTTACCAAGTTATTCCACGGACCTTGTTCTTGTTCCTTGTTACCTTGTTCCACGTTTTAAGCCTTGCTTCAAGTATCAAGTTATTTCCTAGCCTTGCTCAAGTTTATGGACTAAAGGACCTTGTCATCTCCCCTCACTTTGCCTGGCAAAGTGAGTGTTTCGGTTATTGGATTACAACTTTGGAACATAATATTTCATATTGGACATTGCTTTTTTGGACTAATTTTGACCTTTCCTGAAAGGTCTGCTTCTGAACTAACTTTTACATTTATTTTTATTAATCTTATATATTTCCTTAATAAAGATATTAGATAGAATCTGGCCTCTGCGTATGGTTATTGGTGCTCTGTAGCCTGGGTCGTGACAGTTTGACTCCGCCACCCTAAGCACCAATTAACCTCGGCCAGAATGTCTACCGGAACCGTACCTGGGCCGAGCGGCCAGCCGATTACCTACACCATCGACAAGGATGAGGTGGATCGAATCCGTGATAAGCTCAATGCCCAGGATGGAGAAATAAAAGGTTTGAAGGAACGCGGAATCCGTCTACCGGCCATGGCGCTGCCAACCAAGTTTACTGGAGAAGCTTCTAAGGTTCATGTTTTCCGTCGCCAATGCCAAGCTTATCTAGAGGCCCGTGCTGCCGAATTTCCCCAAGAAGACATCAAGGTGGCATGGGTTTACAGTCTTCTAGACGGGCCAGCGGCCAACTGGGCGACGGCACTGTTCGACCAAGCCTCTCCACACCTAAGATCCGCGCAACGCTTCTTGGACCACCTTAAAGAGACTTGGGGAATCGAGGACAATTTGGAGGCAGCCGGTCACAAACTCCGTCGCCTCTTCCAAGGAGACAGACCTATGTCTCAGTACATAGCCGAGTTCCGAGTGCTGGCCCACAACACCGGCTGGAATGATGTAGCCCTCAGAGGACAATTCCGGGAGGGTCTCAACATCGAAATGCTGGAGGAAATCTCCAAGGTGGATCCTCCCCAGACCCTCGAAGCACTCATTGATCAATGTTTACGGGCTGAAGTCATGATTGCCAACAGGAAACCGTGGGTTCGAGGCCAGAGCGGTAGAGCTGGGGCAAAACCCCCCGCTCCCGCCAGCGTTCAGCCACGTCCAGTGTGGAGACCACCACCACCAACCCCATACCCCAGAGGAAGCGAGGAGGTGCCGATGCAGTTGGGCAACGTGCGTCCCAGATTAGATGCCGCCGAGAAGGCCCGTCGTCAACGCTTAAACCTCTGTTGGTACTGCGGGAACGGGGGCCACTTCGCCAGAGAGTGCCCAGCCAAAGGGAAGCCCGCCGCCCGTCTTGCGGCGGCGTCCTCCACGGAGACGAAGGCGTCTGAGCCGGCTGGCACACAGCCGGCGGGGGAAGCCAACGACCGGGCGTAGAGAGGCTCGCCAACCCGGTCAAAAAACCCGTTCAAGAGCCGCCAACCGGGGTCCTGTTCCTTCTCGTGGTCACCTTATGGTCAGCAAAAAGGGGACCCGTCATGATCCACGCCATGATAGACTCCGGAGCCACCAACAATTTCATTGATAGAGAGTATGCCGACTCTCTGGGATTACAATATCATGATTTCAAGAATGCCCGTGTGGTGCAAGCCATAGACGGCCGCCCCCTCAAGACGGGCCCCGTAAGTCAGTGGTCGGAACCCACCAGGATGTGGATAAGGGAACATATGGAAGAGATTTCCTTCTTTGTTACCGAGGTTCCCCATTTCCCTGTGATTTTGGGAATTCCATGGCTGACTCTCCACGACCCAAGCATCTCCTGGTCCAACAGAGAACTGCAGTTTGCTTCACAGTACTGCCAAAACCATTGCCTTGTAGCCAAGGTCTGCCATGCCACAGACACCGAGCCCATCATCACCCTGCCCAAGAAGTACTCCGAGTATTGGGATGTATTCAATGAAAAGGAAGCCGAGAAATTACCCCCACATAGACCTTATGACTGTGCCATTGACCTGGTGGAGGGGGCCCCGATCCCGCGAGGGCACCTATACTCCCTGACTGAACCAGAGCAAGAAGCTCTCAGGGAATTCATAGAGACAAACCTTCGTAAGGGATTCATTAGACCCTCTCAATCCCCAGCCGCCTCCCCAGTGATGTTTGTGAAGAAGAAGTCAGGGGAACTACGCTTGGTGGTGGACTACAGAGCATTGAACAATATCACCAAGCGGAACAGCTATCCCCTACCCTTAATCTCGGATCTACTGGATCGGCTTCGAGGAGCCAAGGTTTACACCAAGCTGGATCTTCGGGGGGCTTACAACTTAGTTCGCATCAGAGAAGGGGACGAGTGGAAGACCGCCTTCCAGACCAAATTCGGATTATTCGAGTCCCGAGTTATGAATTTTGGATTATGCGGAGCTCCCGCAACGTTCCAGCATTTTGTCAATGACATTTTTCAGGACTATCTAGATAGGTTCTTGATAATCTACCTGGACGATTTTTTGGTGTTTTCTAGATCACAATCAGAACATGAGAACCACGTCAAAATGGTGTTACAACGATTGCGGGATCATGGACTTTATGCCAAGTTGGAAAAATGCGCTTTTGATCTACAAGAGGTAGATTTCCTTGGTTACCGTATCTCGCCTCTAGGGCTCTCCATGGATCCAGCCAAGGTTTCAGCAGTATTGGAATGGCGGGCGCCAACTAACAAGAAAGAGGTGCAGCGTTTCTTGGGGTTCGCGAACTATTACCGCAAGTTCATTCCAGATTTTGCCCGCTGGTCTGACCCAATCACTAGCTGCATCCGTGGAAAACAGCCCTTCCGCTGGACTGATCAAGCAGAGAAAGGGTTCCAGCAACTAAAGAAATTATTCACGTCCCAGCCAATTCTACAGCACCCAGATCCTGGAACCCCTTTTGTTGTGCAAGCGGACGCCTCTGATGTGGCAATTGGGGCTGTACTCTTACAACCGGTGGGAGACCACCTTCATCCCTGTGCCTTTTACTCCCGTCAACTAACCACACCAGAGAGAAATTACACCATTTGGGAAAAGGAACTACTGGCCATAAAGGCAGCCTTTGAAACTTGGAGACATTGGCTAGAAGGGGCCAAATTTCCCATTGAAGTCCACACTGATCATCGAAATCTAGAACATCTAAGAACTGCCCGCAAACTAAATCAGAGGCAGCAACGTTGGGCTTTGTTCTTTGAACGTTTTAACTTCCAGATTCATTATGTGACCCCAGCCCAAACCAAGCAAGCAGACGCCCTGTCACGTAAACCGGAATACGCTGCAGGACGCAAGGAGACCTTTGAATCCCAATTACTACAACCCGAGAACTTTGCCACGCTCACAGTGGGGAACACCAAATCCACTCCCATTGGTTCAACTTCCTCTACTCCAGGACCCATCTGTGCTCAAGAAATCAGGGCTAGTCAGCAAGCAGATGCCTGGGCGCAGGACCAACTTCGCCAAGGTCTGCATTTTCCCTTTTCGCTTAAAGATGGACTGCTATGCTATAGAAATCATGTTTATATCCCACCCGGACCGGGCAGGGAGAAAGCGCTTCGTCTGTGTCATGACTGCAAACCAGCAGGGCATTTCGGACCATTTAAAACCATGCATCTGATCCTAAGGGATTTTTGGTGGCCCAAGATCCGCAAAGATGTGGAAAAATATGTCAACACCTGCCCAGTATGCCAGCGCTCCAAGATAAGAAGGGAGAAGCCCTCAGGGCTTCTGCATCCCCTTCCTAACCCATCTCGCCCATGGGAAATAATTTCTGCGGATTTCATCACTGACCTACCACCTTCCTGTGGATTCACCACGATCCTAGTGGTGGTGGACCTTTTCACCAAGTTAGCCCATTTCATTCCCTGTGAAGGTCTTCCCACGGCCAAAGAGACTGCAGATCTATTCCTTCAACATGTTTTCAGACTACATGGATTGCCCAAGAGTTTAGTCACAGACCGTGGATCTCAATTCACCTCTCGTTTTTGGAAGGCACTACAAAAACTATTGGGCATAGACTCTCGCTTATCTTCAGCTCATCATCCCCAAACAGATGGGCAAACGGAGCGCACCAATGCCACTTTGGAGCAGTATCTTCGCTGTTATGTAAACTACCAACAGGACAATTGGGCTTCTCTGTTACCACTGTCAGAGTTTGCCTATAACAATGGAGTTCAAGCTTCTACAAAAGAAACGCCGTTCTTTGCAAACTACGGCTTCCATCCACGTTTCTTTCCCCCTGTCATTGAAACTTCAGAAGTTCCCGCAGCAGAGGATTGGCTGCAGGAACTCACAGCGGTACAACAACTTTTGCTCCAGCAACTAGACCAAGCCAAGGAGGACTATAAACGCCACGCTGACAAACATCGCCAGCCGGGCCCCGAAATCAAGGTAGGAGATCGGGTTTTTCTGTCCACTCGCTTTCTGCCCTCCCACCGCCCTTGCCGGAAGTTAGATGCCCGTTTCATTGGCCCCTATCCAGTGGTGGCGCAATTAAACCCCGTGACTTTCAAACTCCAACTTCCGCGTTCAATGCGCATCCACCCAGTGTTTCACCGTTCCCTGCTCCTTCCGGCGGATGGTGTGCGTCCTGATACAGACCAACCGGCCCCCCCTCCTGTTTTGATGAATGGGGAGGAGGAGTTCGAGGTTGAGGACATTTTGGATTCTCGCTTTCACCGCCACCGCCTACAATATCTCATTGACTGGGTGGGTTTTGGCCCTGAGGAACGCTCTTGGGAAGACGCCTCCACAGTCCATGCTCCTGATCTAACCCGTCGCTTTCATCAGACCTATCCCGCCAAGCCGCGACCTCGCGCCTCGGGGAGAGGGCCCCAGTTTGGGAGGGGCCTTGAGGAGGGGGATAGTGTGATGACCCATGGGCCTTGTAGTCCTGCTCAGGACATTGTAATCCCTGATGAAGAAGAAAACTTGGGTTTTTTACCTTCCCAGTCAGAACTGGAATCTTCTCAGCCAGATCTTTCCCAGGCAGATCTGGGAACCTTGCACCTGCAAGAAAGTTGTGTCCCAGAAGTATGTCAAACAAACCCAGAGCCCACATCTCCCGTGTTCTTGCGCCGTGAGTTTTGTAAACAACAGAGGGGTTTGGAAGCAGCTTCGCGCAGGAGTGCTAGAATTGCAGCTAAGAATGTAGCCAATTAAGACTGCTTTCCGTGAGAATCTTTAGGGAGTCAAACATCTGGTCCCAGAGTTTAGCTTTCGTTTCTGGTTCCCAGAGAACTGCTTCGGCGAGAAAGTTAGACTCTATATAGGTGTTTTACCCGCGTAGTAACTTCGCGGAGTTAATTCGTCAGCCTCCGGAGCGAGTTGTGTCTGGACAGCGCGCTCCGTTTCAAGCCTCGTTCCTGCTCAAGCCTTGCCCTGCTTTCCAGCCTTCGCTCCAGTTTCCAGCCTTTGTTTACCTACGGACCTTGCTTGTTTTCCAGGACTATACCTTGCCTTGTATCACGGATTTTACCAAGTTATTCCACGGACCTTGTTCTTGTTCCTTGTTACCTTGTTCCACGTTTTAAGCCTTGCTTCAAGTATCAAGTTATTTCCTAGCCTTGCTCAAGTTTATGGACTAAAGGACCTTGTCATCTCCCCTCACTTTGCCTGGCAAAGTGAGTGTTTCGGTTATTGGATTACAACTTTGGAACATAATATTTCATATTGGACATTGCTTTTTTGGACTAATTTTGACCTTTCCTGAAAGGTCTGCTTCTGAACTAACTTTTACATTTATTTTTATTAATCTTATATATTTCCTTAATAAAGATATTAGATAGAATCTGGCCTCTGCGTATGGTTATTGGTGCTCTGTAGCCTGGGTCGTGACAGATTGGGACAGTCCTGTTTTTTGGATATACATTAAGATTTTTGGATATACACTGAGTTTGTTTGATTATCTTCATATCACCACTAGCAGTGGATTTTGGTCTTCATAGTTCAGGGGAACCCATTGTCCTTTTAGAGATTATTTGAAAGGCTACCAGGAGTTTGGAAAACACAGAAAATTGTTTAAAAACTAGTTCGTGTTTCGAAGGCTTTTTTATTTTTTCTGAAGTCTGTCCTATAGATAGAGATAGTTAAAGTAGTCTTTATTCTCTTGACTGCAGGAAGCAAACATAATGTATATTAGAGTAATTTGTACTTGGAGCAAACTGGCAGCTGGTTTTGTCAGGAACTCTGGAGTCGGTAGATCTGTCATTAATGCTGGAAACTGTAGGAAGGCTTTTGGTGACCAGAGGGAAATGCCTGCATTCCAGGAACAGGGTGGATGGACGTTAATGGCTTTAAAGTATGTTGAGCTATTCAGACAGAACACGGCCAAAATGCCTCCCCCCTCTGTAACTTTGCATTGTTGGGTAGGCAGCCTGCATTGTGATTTAATGATAGCTGCAAGCCATTTCTGCATACACCATTTCACACAAGTCACACTGCAGCAGGTTTGAACCTTATGCCACTAGCCGAGGCTGTTGAGTAGTCACCTGTGGCATGTGCAAACTGGCTCCGTGCCGCTGGGGGAGGAAGTTTCTGTTAGCAGAAAGAGACTTTGTATATCTTTCATAGGGTTCACAAGGGCCTTCCAGTTCAGGCTTTTCACCTTTGTGCTACTATATATTGCCCATGACGTAAGTAGACCCTTCAGTCTTTACAGCCCAGCTCTTAAAGATCCACCAAGAAAGCACTAAGCGCAGCAGCTGCCTGTCGAATTGGGTGTGCGGAGACATTCAGAGAAACCTGCTCCTCAACTTTGGGGTTGTTTTCCCCCATCACTTGCCAAATCTCAAACCTGCCCTTCTCTTTGGAAATTCTGATGTTTGTTAAACTGGCTTATCATGGAAAGAAAAGTAGTGGCTGGAGCTGGAAGAAATGACCAACTGTTTCCGTTTGTCCACTAGCCTTTTGTAGCTTGTGTTTCTCGAGTGAAAAACTCCATCACAGTTCCAATGCCACATGGAAATCCACCTGGAAACACAGAGATTTTCAAAAACCAATGGAATTACTTATTATGTAGTGTGGGGATTTTCTAAAAATCACACAGGGATTGATCTTAAAGTAGCTCCTTGTACCTGAGAAAATAATCTCAGGTACAAAGAACCCTTGGGATGCAATGTGTTGTAAGTTCAGCAAACGTGACACAGATGCCTTACTTGTAGTCTTTACTTATATCTGACCTAGCTGCATGTACTGAGAAAGTTGTCTCCATTTTAGGTCCATGAACCTAAAATTAATGTGGCAATTCAGATTTGTATTGGGTAGAAGCAGAGGATTAAAATATGCTGAAACTAGCCTTGATTTCCATTTGCCTCTTTTTTCTTCCAGTGATTTTTACGGTTTGTGTATCCCTAATCCAAAATACTTGGAACCAGAAGTGTTTTTGATTTTGGATATTTTTTCTTGATTTTGGAATACTTTGATTTGCATATAAAATGCCTTGGAGATGGGATCTAGTTTAAACAAAAATCATGTGTTTTATATTATACATATATCCTGAAGCTCATTTTCTGCAGTACTGGTAATAAGCGTATGCATGAAACATTGAATACAATGAACCACCCAAAAGCAAAGGTGTCACTATCTCCATCATCCATGTAAACAATTTGGATTCTGAAGCATTTCAGATTCCCAGATAATAAAAATAACAACAACAACAGTCGCATTGACGAAAAACAACAGGAAAAACTCAGCAGCTATCAAGACCTCAAGTTTGAACTTGAGAAACCAGTGCAGGTGGTCCCAGTGGTGATCGGCATTTTGGGTGCTGTGCCAAAAGATCTCAGCCGGCATTTGGAAACAATAGACAAAATTACGATCTGTCAACTGCAAAAGGCCACCCGACTGGGATCTGCGCGCATCATCCGAAAATACATCACACAGTCCTAGACACTTGGGAAGTGTTCGACTTGTGATTTTGTGATACGAAATCCAGCATATCTATCTTGTTTGCTGTGTCATACAATGTTGTTGTGTCAATAACAACAACAACAACAACAACATTTTATTTATACTGTGCCCTTTTCCCTGAGGGGACTCAGAGCGGATTACAGCATATAAACAGACACAGGCAAACATTCAGTGCCTTGTTACAAAGAAATACAATGAGACACAAATACACAGACAAAGGCTAAGGTTTCTCCTTTCATTTCTGGCTCTAGAGGCGGTGCTCCTCTCTGGCTCTGGGGGAGATGCTCTTCTCCATTTCCAAGCCAATGAGCCTGCGTTGTCCGTAGACACCTCCTGGTCATGTGGCCGGTATTATTGCCTGGAGTGTCTTTTTGCCTTTTCCCGCTGAAGCGGTATCTATTGATCTACTCACATTTGCATGTTTTTGAACTGCTAGGTTGGCAGGAGCTAGGGCTAACAGCGGGAGCTCATCCCATCCCGCGGATTCAAACTGCCAACCTTCATGTCAGCAGTTCAGCAGCACAATGGTTTAACCCATTGCGCCACCGTGGCCCCTCAACACTCAACCTGATTCAGATAAGGCCTCTTCATTTTAATTTTCCAAATGTACGACTGTAATACCTTCAGGAACAAAGTCTGTTTCCCGAGGCAGTCTGTTATAGATAGGGATGAAATGTCTCAACTCCAGCCTTTTTTAATGAAAGAAACATTTCCATATACAGCTCTATAGAAGAAATTCCTTTTGGTTCCCCTGCACACCTTTTCTTTTCCTGGAGCAAAAGCTTTATCCATTCTTTCTTGGACTGCGACTTTTCTTCCTGTTGAGGTGGACCTTAATTTCCTGACAGTAAGACAAGAGTGTTTTTCTTCTCCCTTTTTTCCATTGTTTTCATTTAGGATAGGAAGGTCACGAACAAGAAGTTCTCCAAAGTTTTCAGCTTGAACGGCAGCAGCTTTGAGGCTACTTGGGGAGTGCTTTAGTTGGAAGCAAGAAAGGAGAAAAGGGCAACCACCTTCGGATCCTCTTGTTCTTGTTTTTCAGGGGGAGAGCCTCCCCCCACCCCTTCGGTTCAGATGAATGGTTCATTAGAAACTGTCAAAGCGACATTCCCGGCTACTGAGCTCACCAGCGCCTGCTCAGATTGGCCAAGGGCCACGCATGGGGAGGGGAGTGGAAGAGAGAGGCGCACACAGCATGCCCTGTTCATTCACCCGGCATCCTGGTGCCACCCGGCAGAGCGAGGAGGGGAGGGACTCTCTCGTCCTTTCCCCCTGTGACGTGTGCAAATTTGGGTTCCCAACCAAGCCACACACACACATACACACACCAGGGTGGCTTTTCTCCGAGCGTGGGAACTGGCCCCAGTGCTCAGTGATAAAAAGGTGAGGCTGCGGGGCCCAGCCCTTCCTTCCTGGACCAACAGTTGTTTTTGCCGGTGATGCAAGCGAATCTCTTGATGCTCCCGTTTGCTACCTGTGCTTCTGGGAATTTATTCCCTCCCTCTCTCCATGCACACACCCATGGATGTAATTATTTTTTATTCCTGCAATTTTCTCCCTGCCTGGAGCAGCTCAAGGCAGATTTTACCACAATGCCATCTTTTTATTGCAGTGTCAGAATGTAATGGCACTTCTTCAATGTTCAAAGCACCTCTCTGTGTTATCTCACCTATGGAAGAGTAATAGTGCACTGAATATTGCAGATGGGGATGTTGATGCGGATAAGAGAGCGCCAGGGGCAAGGTTTCGATTTCCTCTTGGCTGTCCAGTTAGGTAAAGGTAAAGGTTTTCCCCTGACGTTAAGTCCAACTTTCTGGCCTGGTAGGTCATCAATGGTTTGAGAGTATGCTTCTTTTGCGTTGCTCATAGGTGTGGGCTGCCAGCCTCAACTGCCTTTTGCAGCCCACCACTTAGAGCATTGCCCTCCACCCAAATGGATGCATAGGTAAAGGTAAAGGTTTCCCCTGATGTTAAGTCCAGTTATGTCTCACTCTGGGGGTTGGTGCTCATCTCCATTTCTAAGCCGAAGAGCCGGCATTGTCCATAGACACCTCCAAGGTCATGTAGCCGGCATGACTGCATGGAGTGCCGTTACCTTCCCGCCGGAGCGGTACCTACTGATCTACCCACATTAGCATGTTTTTGAACTGCTAGGTTGGCAGGAGCTGGAGCTAACAGCGGCCGCTCCCGGGGTTTGAACCTGGGACCTTTTGGTCTCCATCTCAGTGTTTTAACGCACTTTGCCACCGGGTCCAGTTAAGAACAACACAAATATGTCCCCAGTCCTAGAATCATAGAATCATAGTTAGAAGAGACCTCAAGAGATCTCGTGGGCCATCCAGTCCAACCCCATCCTGCCAAGAAGGAAAATTACATTCAAAACACCCCCAACAGATGGCCATCCAGCCTCAGTTTAAAAGCCTCCAAAGAAGGAGCCTTCACCACATTCTAGAGCAGAGCGTTCCACTGCTGAACAGCTCTCTCTCACAATGAGGAAGTTATTCCTCATATTCAGGTGGAATCTCCTTTCCTATAGTTTGAAGCCAAAGTCTCCGGGGCAGCAGAAAACAAGCATGCTCCCTCCTCCCTATAACTTCCCCTCACATCCTGATCCATGGCCCTCATCATGTCTCCCCTCAGCCTTCTCTTCTGCAGGCAAAACATTCCCAGCTCTTTCCGCTGCTCCTCATAGGGCTTGTTCTCCTGATCCTTGATCCTTTTAGTCGCCCTCCTCTGGACACATTCCAGCTTGTCAACATCTCCCTTCAATTGTGGGGCCCAGAATTGGTCACAGTGTGGTTCCAGGTGTGGTCTGACCAAGGCAGAATAGAGGGGAGCAGGACTTCCCTGGATCTAGACACTATACTCCTATTCATGCAGGCCAAAATCCCATTGGCTTTTTTTTTTTTGCTGCTGCATCACATTGTTGGCTCATGCTTACTTTCTTCCCCACAAGGACTCCCAAGATCTTTTTCACATGTAGTGCTGTCGAACCAGACGTCCCACATTCTGTATCTTTGCATTCCGTTTTTTCTGCTTAAGTGGAGTGTCTTACAGTTGTCCCTGTTTGAACTTCATTTTGTTAGTTTTTGGCCCATCATCTCTCTAATCTGTTAAGATCATTTTGGATTCTGCTCCTGTCTTCTGGAGTATTGGCTCTCTCTCCCAATTTGGTGTCGTCTGCAAACTTGATGATCATGCCTTCTAGCCCTTCATCTAAGTCATTAATAAAAATGTTGAACCAGACTGGGCCCAGAATTTATTTTATTTATTTTATTTTATTTATTGGACATGTATACCGCTACTTCCAATTTGGCTCGGAGCGGTTTACAGAAATAGATAAAACAATGCAGTTAGCTATAGATAACAATAAGAACAGACAGAATGGAACCCAGCTTATGGCAGTTAACCGTAATTTTGCCTAGCCCACATTGAACCATTGCCAGAAGGTCATAGGGGAACTTATCAAAGGAAGGCCTTCCTGAAATCCAGATGCTCTACATCTATCCCCTGCATATCTACCCAGCTTGTAACTCTATTGAAAAAAGAGATCAGATTAGTCTGGCATGACTTATTTTTGATAAATCCGTGTTGACTATTAGCGATGACCGCATTCCTTTCTAAGTGTTTGCAGACCATTTCCTTAACCATCTTTTTCAGAATCTTACCTGGCGAGTATGTCCTGTGTATATACTGGCCAGGGCTTTGGACACCCTTTTCATCGGATCTTTGTGCTTCCTCAAAGCAGGCAGACAACTCACAGAGATTGGAAACCTTGCTTTTTCCACTACTGCATAACTGCTCCCTTTGCCTCTGTGGTTGCCATTAGGCAATTCCTGGCCCTTATTCTATTCTCTGTGTTAGGTTTGCTGCTAGATAAACCAGATAATTGTCTCTGCCTCCCCATGACCACTATAACCACTTGCCTAATCCTGAACTACCTCTTCCACATTCATCCCATTGCCTCTCACTTTCCACTGCACCTGATGAGCACAGGGTCAAACCCCTTATCTACTTACAGGGAGTCTCCAAGTTGCAAGCATCTGACTCATAGTTCAGAATAAGGGTGAGACAACAGGAAATCTACCCCTTGGAAGGGAAAATAATTCCTGAAAGAGTTATGGGGAAAAGGTGCCTCAGCCAAAACTATATCACCAATCCTTGTTCCCACAACAAACCAAAGTGTTCAAAATCCAATTGTCACATGGACAAAATGTGTGGTGACATCTTCTGAACAGGGGCACAGACAGCAAAACAAGCACAACCACAAGCACCACCTTCCCTATGTTATCCAAAGCTATATTAATTTTTTGGCAGGAGTTCCACTCAAAAATGTACCTGTTCTGACTTATATACAAACTAGCTGTACCCAGCCACGCGTTGCTGTGGCATTTTCTGGTGGTGTTGGTGAGAAATAGTTGAGGTAGTGGTGGTATTGAATGTCTGTTGTATGGTTGTCTTTATGTTTAGTATGCACACTGAAGTGGATTATATGGCAGCGTGGAGTCAAGATAATCCAGTTCAAAGCAGATAATATAAGATTCTAAATGGGTTATATAGCTGTGTGGAGGGGCCTTGAGTCTACATTGCCATATAATCCAGTTAAAATCAGATAATCTGTATTTTATAGGCAGCGTGGAAGAGGCCTAAGTGAGGCCTAACTCTGCCTGTCCTCTGGGCTGGGTAGGTTGCTAGGAGACCAAGCGGGCGGAGCTTAACCTTCTAACTGTCAGCAATTGGATAAAAACTATTTTTCTTCGTGTACTCTGTGAATGCACACTAATGGAGAACGCTGCGCCTGCGCAGGCTCCAACGGATACTCTTCCAAGCTAAAGTTTGAAATTTGGCGGTAACCCCGCCCCTCTTCCCGGAGGGTATAAAGGGCGCCCTCCGCGCCCGCTCTCCAGTTCCTTTTTTTCCGCCGCAAAGCTCACTTCGGACTCTTCGTTCTTATGTCAACCACGCGTTTTAAACGGTGCACTCAGTGTGCCGCTAAGATTCCAGATTCCGACGGCCACGCTAAGTGCCTTTTCTGCCTTGGCGAAAGCCACGTCGTCGGTACCTGCCGTTTTTGCCTGGCCTTTACAGCTCGGGCCAGAAGAAATAGAGCTGCGAGGCTCCGTGCAGCTCTTTACGAAAGAACTCTTGCTCCTGAGGCTTCCACTTCCACCTCAGCCTCGATGGCGTCCAGGCCTGCTCCGTCGGTATCATCTAAAACCTCGAAAACCTCGAGACCGCGACCGGCCAAACCGCCCTGCACGGTGACCACCGCTACGGTATCCACCCGATCGAGCAAGATGGGCCCTTCATCAACTTCGAGTTCGGTGGCTTCGGCCGTTTCCACTCGATCCCGCCTGGCTGCGCCGCCATGAAGATTGCCTTCAAGAGGGCTCAGGAGGAATCCAGACGGGCTCAATCTGACTCGGCAGCTGTGTGCCCGATTCCCCCGACGCCGGGAAAATCGCTGAGGGTCGCGTCGAAACAACCCCCAGCAAAGAAAAGAATGATCCAGAGGTCGTCCTCCTCAGCGTCTTCGAAGAAGGACGTCCCCTCCTCTGGGCCTTCCTCTAGGAGATCCTCTCCTATCCAACCGGCACAACGCCTCCGCTCCTCTTCCTCTCCTCATGGTCAGTCCTCGGATGTGGACGCTCAAGCCTCCCCCGACCGGTCGGTCAGGACGGTTATTAAGGCTCCCCAGCCGACACCATCTCGTCTTCCGGCTCGACAAGAACTTTTTCCCCCGGCTCAAACACCTGAGAGGGGTAGACAGATGACGCGCTTAGCCCGCACCGCCCAGGCCTCCGCGTCCAAGAGCGTTCCTCCGCAGCCGGCTCTCCCTGCTCCTGGGGTTATGCCTCATCAAGACTCTGTGCTCGTTTCTCCTCCCCGGTCCCCTCAAGGGCCCGAGGAGGATGACCCCGATATCGAACGCCCCGAGTCGATACTCTCCGCCTCTGTGGTTTCTCTCGGTCTCGACCTCTCCCCGCCTCACGACGCCTACGAGGTCGACCCACCTTCCCCGACGGATAATATCCGGGCTTTCTCCGACCAGATGGTCAGAATGGCAGACGCTCTGGGGATGGAAATTAAACAAACTTCAAAGGCTGTTACCGACCCCGTTTTCAAGAGGGTTCAAGCCCAAGCCCCGCCGGCCACCTTGCTGCCTTTTCTTCCATACCTCCTGGACGTCATCCAGGCATCTTGGAAGACTCCATCTTCGATACCTCCAACCTCTAAGAAAATAGAGGCCTGGTACCGAACCGATGACGAAACCCTGGAATGGCTCAAGCATCACCCTGACCCAAACTCCATGGTGGTAAAGGCCTCCCAATCGTCGGGTCGACAATCCAACTCCCCGGCCGACAGAGAGGGCAAACGCTTCGATGCGGTAGGCCGCAAGCTATACTCCGGTGCTCTCCTCCTTTGCCGCATGGCAAACTACGGGGCCTGCATGGGCGCTTATCAGCAGATCCTCTGGGAGAAAGCCCAACCTTTCTTCGCCAAACTTTCTGACGAAGACCGATCAGTCCTTTCGACCCTCCAACAGGAGGCGGACTCTCTCGCACACCACCAAATTCAAATGGCTAAGCATACCGGTGATACCGCCGGAAAAATGATTGCCCACGCGGTCGCGATCAGACGGCATGCATGGCTTCGGTCTTCAGGACTCTCTTCTTCCTCTCGACAAGTGATCGAAGACCTTCCTTTCGACACCCAGGGCCTTTTCAATTCTGGCACTGATGACAAACTTAAGTCCAATCACGACTTCAAGATTCTCGCAACAAAGTGCGGGACCGATCAACCTCAGGCTCAGTGGACCCGATGGTTCCCGCAACGGTACCGTCGCTACCCTCAGCCTTTTCGTCACCAGCCGTTTCGACGCTCGTCGAGCTCGAGTCACCACAGTCATCAGCAACAACCTCGCCGCCAGCACCAGGTCCCGAAAGGTCGGGACAAAGGTCCTGCAGCTATGCCACAACCCCAACGTCGGGCCTGACGCCCAATCTCTCGGAGATCTTTCTATCTCCACTACTTCTGCCACTACCATGCCGCTCCTAGGCCCCGACCAGATCCTTCCTCTCTGCTCTTTCCTCGACCGCCTAGCTCCTTTCTACCGCGAATGGGAGTCTATCACCTCAGATGCCTGGGTTCTTCGCATTGTCAGAGACGGCTATGCCTTGGAATTCGAAACTTTGCCACCCACGGGTCACATCCTCCACACCGACCCTTCACCGGAAATATGCGCCGAGGTCGACTCCCTTCTGGCGAAGGGCGCAATCCAGCCTTCTCCTTCCGAGCAGGACACTCGAGGTTTCTTCTCGAGATACTTTACGGTTCCCAAGCGGGGCGGAGGCCTTCGGCCTATCCTCGATCTACGGGCCCTAAACCTCTTCATTCTGCCTTCAAAATTTCGAATGGTTTCAGTGGCCTCCATCCTCCCGATGCTCCGACACGGAGACTACTTCGCCTCTATAGACTTACGCGACGCGTATTTCCACGTCTCGGTGCGAAGATCCCACAGACGCTTCCTTTCCTTCAAGCTCCTGGGACAATCTTACCAGTTCACAGTTCTCCCTTTCGGCCTCGTCACGGCCCCAAGGGTCTTTACAAAGGTGGTCGCCGTGGTGGCAGCGCACCTCAGGAAACAGGGCATTATGGTCTTTCCTTATCTGGACGATTGGATGATTGTCGCGTCCGATCCCTCATCCCTTCAAAACCATGTCTCACAGACTCTTTCTCTCCTGCAACGGCTGGGCCTTCAGTTGAATGTCTCAAAGTCTCAACTCCTCCCAACCACAGAAATCCGTTTCATCGGAGCTCTCTTCAACTCCATCACGGAAACCGCCTCCCTACCGAAGGACAGGTTCCTAGCCCTTCAACAGCA
Organism: Anolis carolinensis; assembly: GCF_035594765.1. Classification (NCBI taxonomy): domain Eukaryota; kingdom Metazoa; phylum Chordata; class Lepidosauria; order Squamata; family Anolidae; genus Anolis; species Anolis carolinensis. The sequence goes on along the minus strand of NW_026943821.1, from coordinate 7,099,046 downwards.
CCTTTCCCTCCTCCTTCGCAACCGCAGGATCCGAGCCCACGCGGTCCAAGTTCTCCTGGGTCACATGGCCTCCACGGTCATGGTTACTCCTTTTGCCAGACTACGTCTCAGACCTCTCCAGAGATGGTTCATAGACTCTTTCAAACCCCATCGGCACCCGAGCTCAATGTTTCTCACGGTACCGAACCAGGTTCGCCTCTCCCTTCGCTGGTGGCAGGACCCAGCGAATGTTTGTGTGGGACTTCCCTTCCATCCCTCCCTTCCGTCAGTCACCATCACGACCGACGCCTCCAATTTTGCGTGGGGAACCCACATGTCGAACCTCACCGTCAGGGACCTGTGGTCCACCCAAGAAAGGTCTCACCACATAAACTTTCTAGAACTGTTATCAATCTTCAAAGCCCTCCGGGCGTTTGCCCGCTTTCTTCCCCACAAGACCGTTCTGATCCAAACGGACAACGTAGTAGCCATGTACTACATCAACAAACAAGGGGGTACGGGCTCGAGAAAACTCATGGCTCTCTCGATGGACATTTGGCTATGGTGCATAGCGAGACACATAACCCTGTCGGCAGTTCACCTTCCGGGGGCTCAAAATACTTTAGCAGACTCTCTAAGCAGAATAACGACCTCCCCCCACGAGTGGCGTCTCGATCCCGAGATCCTGAAATCCGTCTTCGACGATTGGGGCTGGCCAGCTCTGGACCTTTTTGCCTCCCCCTCGAACGCTCAACTTCCTCGGTTCGGAGCGAGACTACCTCCAAACTCGACTCCGGGCTGTCTCGGAGACACGTTTCTCCTCGACTGGACTCTCGAACCCGTCTATCTTTTTCCTCCCTTCCCTCTCATCTCGAGAGTGATAGAGAGACTCTATCTAACACCGACATTGGCCATCCTGATCGCCCCTGCATGGCCACGCCAGCCGTGGTATCCCACGCTGCTCCGGATGTGTGCGGATCCCCCCCGCACCCTCCCAATTCTCCCTCATCTACTATCTTCACAGAAGGGACAGGTTCTCCACCCCGACGTCCCGTCCCTGCACCTGACTGCCTGGAGGATACTTCCTTAAACTCTCTCCACCCAGACCTGCAGGCGATCCTTCGCGCTGCTCACAAACCGGCCACATCGAAAGCCTATGCTTACAAGCTGGCAAAATTCCAAACTTTCCTTCGGGACCGACGCGTCGATCCCGCCTCTACTTCGATCCCGCTGGTCATGGACTTTCTACTTTCCCTTGCGGATCGTCAACTTTCTCTGGCCTCGATAAAATCCTATCTCGCTGCTCTCTCCTGGCATTTCCAACGTCAGGGACAACCCTCTCTCTTTTCTAACAACCTCATTAAGACCTTCCTTCGAGGTTACAACAACTTGCATCCTCCAGTCCAACCTCCGACTCCCGGATGGAGCCTCGAACTCGTCCTTTCTCAACTAGCTTCAGCTCCCTTCGAACCCATGGCCTCTGCAGACCTTCACCTTCTCTCTTGGAAGACTGCCTTCCTCATCGCTATCACCTCTGCCCGCAGGCCTTCGGAACTGGCTGCTCTCCGGGTGGACGAACCCTACCTCCGTTTCCACCACGACAGGGCTGTCCTTCGCCCAGACATCACCTTCCTACCTAAGGTGGTCTCTGCTTTTCATCTGAACCAGGACATAATACTTCCTGCTTTCTTCCCCAATCCTTCTTCTTCTCTAGAACGGAAACTCCATCTCCTCGATGTCAGGAGAGCCCTCCTTTTCTACAAGGACAGGACTAAGGACATACGTAAGTCACTTAGACTTTTTGTGGCCTACGCTACCCACAAACTGGGCGAACCTCTTTCTTCCCAAAGACTCTCACACTGGATTGCTCAGACCATTGAGCTCGCTTATCAGCTAGCCAAACGCCAGCCCCCCTCTTCGATCCGCCCTAGATCTACAAGGGGCCTTTCCACCTCTACGGCCTTCCTGAGGGGCGTCCCTCTCGACTCCATCTGTCGAGCGGCTATCTGGTCCACTCCATCCACCTTTGTTTCACACTACCGGATGGACTCAAAGAACCTCAAGGACTCGGCTTTTGCCAGGTCCGTCCTCTCCTCCTGCCTTACCTAATGTTGTTGCCTTACTCAAACCCTTTTTTTCGGGTTTATCCTTCTTACAGGCTGACCGTTGTCATCCATCCCGTTTGTATTCAATGTGCTCAGGGTCTCTTTAACATAGTGCTTGTGTACTATACTTACCCACTGCACTGAAACTTAATTTTTGAATGCTTCTCCCTCTGTTTTCTGAGAATGAGTTTATGCCTACCTCTGTATTTTCTTACAGACTATTGCCTACTTACTATGTTATGATTGTGTTATGGATCCTAACACAAGGATCGGTTTTATTGCACTATATGCTATTGCATCGCTTACTTGACCATTGCATTTGCCTTTTTTTTGCACCTTGTGCTCAATAAATGTGTTTGGACACTAGACTGGTTATCGGGTTTGCTATCCCACCTACCTACACCTTAGCTTGCTAGTCTCCATTAGTGTGCATTCACAGAGTACACGAAGAAAAAGGACAGGTTGCTTACCTGTAACCGTGTTTCTTCGAGTGTACTCTGTGAATTCACACAATCCCGCCCTTCCTTCCCCACAGGCAAACCTCTCCCTTTCTCGCTGCCTTTGCGGCGTAGGAACTGGAGAGCGGGCGCGGAGGGCGCCCTTTATACCCTCCGGGAAGAGGGGCGAGGTTACCGCCAAATTTCAAACTTTAGCTTGGAAGAGTATCCGTTGGAGCCTGCGCAGGCGCAGCGTTCTCCATTAGTGTGAATTCACAGAGTACACTCGAAGAAACACGGTTACAGGTAAGCAACCTGTCCTTATTCCTCTCCCTCTAATTAGGACTTCATTTTTCTTTTCTTTTTGTTGTATCAACCTAGAGCCGTGAATGATGGGTTGTGTTGTCATATTTCGAGGTTGGGGGGCCTGTAGTTTTGTTGTTTTGTCCGCTGCCCTGATGCTATCACTCTTTTATATATATAGATTTAAGAACAAACCTACAGCACCCAATTGTTCGTAACTTACAGACTGTGTTTTCAAAGGATAAAGCAATAAGCTGGTTCACACCCCTTGTGTTTTCCAAAAAGAGCCCTTCTGAGACCTGTTTCCTATGTTACAGAGTGGTGTCCATCCATTAGTTGATAAAAGGTTGAAATGGGTGGATGAGTTCCAAGCCAGTGCCTCTCTGTTTTTTAAATAAATCTCATTGTGTTGGTCTCAACCAACCAACCAAATTTTCTCTTTCAGCTACATTGTGGCCACCGCTCAATTAATCAGCCTCTGTCTCTGAGTTTTCTGAATGAGCCGGGTTGGTTACGGTTGTCAAAACAAGCCTGGTGCTTGTCGAAAGCTCTCCGGTTCTCAATTTCTGACTTTCCGAGCCGGATCGTTGCACTCATCGGCGTGTCTATGGGGCCAACACCCCTCCATTACCCGCCCTGCCTGTCTGCCTATCTTGGTGGGAGGGAGGCAGGCGGTAGGAGCAGGGCGTTGCAGATAACCCTTGATGTAGACTGACAGGCCCTATTCATAGCCCAGAGCTCATGGCTTCTGACTCCCAGGAATGTGATACTCCTCATTCTGAACGGCTTTGCGGAAGGCCACACCTGTAGTATGTTCGTATGGATTTCTTTTGATATAAATAAATAAACAGCAAGCATTGGAAACCCTGAATCATTTTGCAGACTGTCCTGGGAATTCCACCATTGTCCTTGACATTGTCATCGCCATCATATTTTATTTTCTCTGTATGCTACTCTTCCATATAATTATACCTAAATGAACTTGCAGTGTATCAAGTGATTTCTGTGACAGATATTGTTGAGTGCCTTCAAGGCAACTCTTATCATGGGTTTTTCTAAGGACGAAAGAGTATGACTTTCCCAAGGTTACCAGGTAGGGACAGAATCAAATCCTGGCCTCCAGGTTCATAGTCCAGCACTCAATCCACTACACTGACTCAATTGCCAATTTACTAACCTAGTAAATGTTTGTAGGTAATCTGGTAACATCTATAGACATAGCTGCATCCTCTTACCGTATATACTTGAGTATCAATCAACCCGAATACAAGATGAGGCACCTAATTTTACCACAAAAACTGAGAAAACGTATTGACTCGAGTATAACATGAGGGTGGGAAATGCAGCAGCTACTGGTAAATTTCAAAAATAAAAATTGATACCAATAAAATTATTAATGAAGGCATCAGTAGGTTAAATGTTTTTGAATATTTACATAAAACTGTAATTTAAGATAAGACTGATTGAATCATTATTCTAACCTTCTTCAATGTAAATGTGCTTACGTAGCCTTTCAATAATAATAGAGTAAAATAATAAATGGTGGTGGCGCTGTGTGTTAAAACGCTGAGCTGCTGAACTTGTGGACTGAAAGGTCCCAGGTTCAAATCCCGGGAGCGGAATGAGCGCCCGCTGTTAGTTAGCCCCAGCTCCTGCCAACCTAGCAGTTCGAAAACATGCAAATGTGAGTAGATCAATAGTTACCGCTCCGTCAGGAAGGTAACAGCACTCCATGCAGTCATGCCGACCACATGACCTTGGAGGTGTCTACGGACAACGCCGGCTCTTCGGCTTAGAAATGGAGATGAGCACCAACCCCCAGAGTCGTTCACGACTGGATTTAACGTCAGGGGAAAACCTTTACCTTTAATAATAAATACAGTAAAATAATAAATAAAATAATAAATAGAGAAAAATAATATATTTAATAACAATAATAGTATCAGAGAATAATAATAATAATAATAATAATAATAATAATAATAATAATAATAATAATAATAGAGAAAAATAATAAATGTACCTATGTACTTGAGTTTAAGCTGACCCGAATATAAACCAGCCAGGACCCTTACTCAAGTATAAGCTGAGGGGGGCTTTTTCAGCCCTAAAAAGTGCTGGAAAGCTCAGCTTATACTGGAATATATACGGTATCCTAATCACAGGCCAACGAGATACCTTAAGCTGAGAAGGAATACCTAAACAAAGCTCACCCATAGGTTTTGAAGTTGAATGATCCTGGCCTCTTTAATCGTCCACAGATTTTGGCATTAAGTTCTTCTGGCCCTGTGGGTCTGAATTTGTATAAATAAGGACCGGTTCTTTTAAAAACCAGCAGGTACTATCTCTCTTCCCATGTTGTATCTTAAAATATATACAAATGGAATCTTTTGAACACGTGGTCTGAAGAGAAGCTTGCAAGAGTCAATTTGTATGCATAATTTAACACCCAACAATTGCAGATACCGTTTCGACTGTAAATCTTAATTTACAGTGTGCTCTTGTTTCTGGCTCACTGAAGAGAAAACTAAAACTGGGAAAAGTTATTTTCTTTTGCCTTCTAACAATCCAATTTTTCCGTGACCTGGGTGATAGAGAGGGAAGGAGAGAGTTTTTCTGACCATTCCTCCACATAATTTTATATGTGCCCCAGACTAGCTTCCTCCTACCTGGTAACCTCCCCTAGAAGGTAAATGTGGCGAGACGTATGATGGCCCAACAAACCTTGTCCAATATTAGACTAGCCCAGAGTCCTGCTCGCTTCCTACCTTTCAAAAGGGAAGCTCAGGAAGCTTCTGTAAGTTCAGGCTAGATGTGATAATTTTGCAACTCCCATCGGTGTTCAACCACACAAATTTCATCATATGAAGGACACATTGAATCCTGTCCCTGCTTTACATACACACTGAGGTTCGAGGGAGAAAGTCTTGTAACTCCTATGATTAAGAAGGAAAGATAGCAAAAGTTCTGACCAGGTTTGCTGATCCATCTATACACATAATAAAAGTGAAAAATGTGTACGTGTGTATGTGAAGGTGTCCATTTACAAAGACAGCCTCCTGCCTCCACAAACAGCTGTAGTTCTCACCAAACAGGAGACACCCATAGTGCTCCCTCCACTGACATGCAGGTTATAGTGAGCGCCATGAACATGTCGCCCAAACCCTGCCTGTGTCCTCCACAAACACCATTCTGCCCCCCACCCAAGTGAAGGCTTTTGTGTGGGGACCATTTCATCCTAGATGTTCTGTTTTTCCTCCAGAATGGACATCCCAGGGTTCCTTAATTTGCATGACCCCGCCCACTGCCTCTCCCTTAACCCTTTTCCTACCCTTTCCTATGGCACACAGTAAACTGAACAAGAGGTTTGGGGAGAATTCACCATGATTTACAAGAGTTATACTTGACCTACATCCTGAGAGCACTGTTAACCCAACCAACGATGGATCTGGACCAAATTTGCCACGGATAATGGGACTTGCAGTACTTTCACTGAAACTGTGGCGCCCACCGACAATGGACTGGGACCAAACTTGGCACTGTGAAGCCCCATGACCAACTGAACATACTGCAGGGGTTAGTGGGAATGGACCTTGATTTTGGGAGTTGTAGTTCATCTGCATCCAGAAAGGACTGAACCCAGCTGACGTCAGATCTGGACCAAACTTGGCATACAGACCCTACATGGCCAACTGTGCATACAGGCCTGGTTTGGAGGTGATTGACCTCAGATCTGGGAGTTGTAGTTTATCCTTATACAGACAGCACTGAACCCAGCCAACAACGGATCTGGACCAAACTTCAGTGACATTACCTAAAATCCCAAAACAAACAATGCCTTCTTCTAATAACCCGGGCACTGCCGGGTCCCCGAGCTAGTATAAAATAAGACTTGTCACTAGGTCAGTGATGGCCAACCTATGACACGCATCAGCACTGACACACCTAGCCATTTTTGCTGACATGCTGCCGCATGCAGATTGATTGGATGACTATGTCTTTTGTGGCCAAATTTGATGTGATTTGGTCCAGTAGTTTTGTTGTTTAGTCCATGGGAATTATGCACATTACATTTATATATGTGTGTGTGTGTGTGTGTGTGTGTGTGTGTGTGTGTGTGTGTGAGTGTGTGATTATTACATCATTCTATTATTATTGTAATATATTAGCATATTATTACTATTATATTATATTATTATTCATTATTCATGACTACATTGGAACTAGAATAGAGAGAAATCAGCGTGGAAACTGCAAGAGGTACCATAGATAGTTGTACATGGAAATAATGGTAGTATATAGTTTTTGATTTATTAAATACAGTTATATATTACAATTATATATTTTTGTTATTTAAACTACAGTAGAGTCTCACTTATCCAAGCCTCGCTTATCCAAGGTTCTGGATTATCCAAGCCATTTTTGTAGTCAATGTTTTCAATATATCATGATATTTTGGTGCTAAATTTGTAAATACAGGAATTACAACATAACATTACTGTGTATTGAACTGCTTTTTCTGTCAAATTTGTTGTATAACATGATGTTTTGGTGCTTAATTTGTAAAATCACAACCTAATTTGATGTTTAATAGGCTTTTCCTTAAACCCTCCTTATTATCCAAGATATTCGCTTATCCAAGCTTCTGCCGGCCCTTTTAGCTTGGATAAGTGAGACTCTACTGTATACATATTGCGAAATTATGGTTTTTTTCTCAAAGTGACACACCACCCAAGTCATGCTAGGTTTTTTGGTGAATTTTGACACACCAAGCGCAAAAGCTTGCCCATCATTGCGCTAGGAGGATATGGAAACCATCTGATATTTATTTCCAGACTCTCGGCCACACTTCTCTTCTATACCCTCATCCCAAAGCATCTCTACTAACAACTCTCTTTCCAATCTACACAAAAGTGAGATATCTGAATTGGATGATGCTGGCAAGGAAAGCACCTGCTTTCTGAATGGCGTTTGGAGGTGGTACATGTCAGGCTGAGTCAGCCAGTATCTCTTCTCTCTGTTTCTTTTGCTGGCAAAACATACAACCTCTTGTTCCAGATAATTTTGTCTTCATATCCAGGAAGATTACTTGGCTGCAGTGCCCGTAACAAGTGCATTAGTTGGAGGGAAAGACTGTTTCCACCAAATTATTGGTGATTCGTACCGGGGTTCAAAGCCTTCTTGCACTGACAGCATTTGCCATTCGTGGGGATTCTGAGACTTCCATGTTGCAGCAAGCTAGGGCAATTTCTTTAATGCAGAAGAGAGAGCTAGTTAACAAGTTACGGTGTTTGCTTACAAGCAGAATGCCTCAGCTGGGACTTTTTTGTTCAAGATGCAGCTTCAGATGTGGCTGTGTTGATTCAACTTAGGTCTCAGTCACTATAGCACTATTATGCCTTTTCAACTGCTTTGGTTTCATCATATGGAATCTTGGGATATGTCGTTTAATGAGGAACTAGAGCCCTCTGACTAAGAATTCTAACTGCAAGATATCATGGAACGAAACCATGGCAGTTAAAGTGGAACAATGCCACTGTAATTGCATAGCATGAAGGGGCCCATGGTCTTGACCAGAGATTGGAAGGGTTGCACCTTTTGACTACAACTTCCAGAATCCAACAAGGGCTAGAGGATTTGGGGGATTCTGGACATGTTGCGCAACTTTTTAAAAACAATTCCAAACTCTGATTCAGCTAAAGGCTCACATTTTTTCTTCCACTTGGATGTGTGGATGCATGGCAGTACATTGGACTAGAACCATAGAATCATAGAATAGTAGAGTTGGAAGAGACCTCATGGGCCATCCAGTCCAACCCCCTGCCAAGAAGCAGGAAATCACATTCAAAGCACCCCCGACAGATGGCCATCCAGCCTCTGTTTAAAAGCTTCCAAAGAAGGAGCCTCCACCACAGTCCGGGGAAGAGAGTTCCACTGCCGAACAGCCCTCACAATGAGGAAGTTCTTCCTGATGTTCAGGTGGAATCTCCTTTCCTGTAGTTTGAAGCCATTGTCCTTGTCGTCTCTTCCAATCCTGTGATTCTCTATTTCTGAGAAACCCATGCAATGCTGTGTGTGTGTGTATAAAGCAACACAATACAGTTTGAAAAAGTCCTTTTGCATTGCAACATCCAGAATCCCCCAGTTACCATACGTTTCCCCCAAAATCTCTAGCTAATAGGTAGGGTGCCCCAAGGGGGCATTTATTTTTTATTTTGTGTCAAAAGCATTGCATAATAAATAAGTTTAAAAGCGGTAAAATAAAGGAATCATAAATAGCTAAATAGTTTTAGGCCAAAAGTGGGCAATAGCAATCGCATTGTCCGTAGCTTTGAACAACTCCTCCTCTGTGCATGAGGCAGGGCATTGTGGGCAAGCATACATGTGATGGGTTGTTTGTTCTGCTCCACAGTCACACAAGGTGGAGGATTCCTCCAGGTAGTGCCATCTTGCCAGGTTGTCTTTTGATCTGCCCACTCCGCTTCTGAGTCTGTTCAGGAACTTCCAAGTTGCCCATTCTTGGTTTGCCCCTGGAGGAAGGAAGGCCCTCATGGGGGGCCATCCAGTTGGGATTGCCTGGTTTAGCAGAGGGACACCCTTGCTGCTGCTGGGGGTTCTGGTGGTGGTTCTCATGAAGCTCCTCCTTGACTTGAGTCTAAACTGTTTGGGACCCGCCTACCTTTGTGACTGCATCTCCCCCTATGAACCCACTCATCCGCTTCGTTCATCCGGTAGGGCCCTTCTATCGCTCCCGCCACCATCCCAGGCTCGGTTGGTGGGGACGAGGGAGAGGGCCTTTTCTATTGTTGCTCCCTGGATCTGGAATTCCCTTCTGGAGGAGATCCGGCAAGCACCCACCCTGGCTTCCTTCAAAAAGCTGCTTAAAACCTGGCTCTTCTGCTGCGCCTTTGGATAACCAAGCCCATAGCTATAGTAGTTGCACAGGCCATCTCTTTGACTTGAAACACTGCACTTTATTCCTCTGCCCCAAAGCATCTTAGAATATAACATTGCATTTTAGTTCTAGTGGCCCCTCCAGGCCATCCTCTCCTCCATCCCAGTGGTCTTTTTTATTTTTTTCTCTCTGATTCATATGTTATTTGAGTAATTATATTGCTTCTGTTTATGTGATTGTTTTAGTCAATGGTTATGTTTTTTTTTATTCTTATAGCGTTTTATAGCGTTTTCAGTGTTTTATTGTACAATGTTTTATGCTGATTTTATATTGGAAACCGCCCTGAGTCCCTTTCGGGGGAGAGGGCGGTATACAAATAAACTTTTACTTACTTACTTACTTACTTACTGGGAGGAGGCTGATCAGTCCCCTCCCAAGGGGGCATTGAACCTCATGTAAGTTGTGACCTGCTCTTCCCTGGCTGTCTTCGCCTTAACTGCCTGCCCCAAGGGGGACTTTCCTCAGGATCAGCACCAATGCAGAAGTCAACTGTGAAATGTAGTTCTGTCAGCAGACAGTCCCTGGTTTTGCAATGGGAACACATTGGGCGACTTCGGAAAACAACATTATATACTTTTTGCACCTTGGTAATCTCATTTTCTGCAAAGTCTGTTGAAATTTTGCAAAGATTCCAGACTGTGGTGAGTGTCTGTGTCTAGAAGAGGAAGGCTCCAACTTGGGCCTTTGAAGGACTCCAACCCTGTGTTGTGTCAAATGAACTCTCTCTGCCCTCAGACCTTCACCATGTGGGCCATACAATTGCTTTCTTTCTAAAGGAGAACTGGGAATTGCAGAATTAGTAAGGCATTGGGTCCAGGTTCCATGCCCAAGCGGTTCCAAGCGGGCATTTCATTTCAGTAGTAGTTATATGGACCTGACCTGAGTGAAGAGGACTCAGTAGACTTCTCCCTTCCATGCCCAGACGGGTTGGTTTGTGTTTGCCTTGGATCTCTTTCTACCCCCAAGGAGTCTAAGCAGATCCATCTTAGGACCAATATGTGTATTTTGGGTCAGTGTTCCAAACCCTAACTTTTTCTCTTTTTCCTCTCTTGCAGACTTTCACAGCATGGTGCAATTCCCACCTGCGGAAAGCCGGTACACAGATTGAGAACATTGACGAAGATTTCCGCGATGGCCTCAAGCTCATGTTACTCCTCGAGGTGATTTCAGGTGAGGCTTGGATTTAAGGGAAAAAAATCTTTCAAGGCTGTTTTTTTCTGTCAAGTGTGTTCTGGTTTGGGAACAACTGTCACATCGTATAAATGGCATGATGTGGCATGTGCAGGATTACTAGCAGCACCACACCTTCCTAATCCTTGTGGTCAGAAGAATTCCCATATCCTTTAATAAACCTCTCCAACGTTTTGGCAGAGAACCACATTTTCTCTTCCCCGGTATTATTGGATTACAGTTCTTGCAAACATAGCCACTGGTAAGGGATGCTGGGAATTGCGACCCAACACCATTTAGAAGGCCACATTATTTCCCACCTCTTCTTTTTGGATCAGATAAAATTGTCATTCCGATTTGTGGACTTGCTACATTTATGTTGTTGTGAAAGGGAAACAAATGTTGTTTTCTATTGAACCTAACCCTCTCCCTTCTTCTGGCCTGTTTCAGGAGAACGGTTACCAAAACCGGAGAGAGGAAAGATGAGGGTGCACAAGATCAACAACGTCAACAAAGCCCTCGATTTTATCGCAAGCAAAGGAGTCAAACTGGTTTCCATAGGAGCTGAAGGTAAGGCAGCATGGGACGATAAAGTGTTCTTTGGTCAGGGAGAACTACAGTATATACTTGAGTATAAGCCGACCCAAATATAAGCAAAGGAACCTAATTTTACCACAAAAAATGGAAAAACGTATTGACTCGAGTATAAGCCAAGGGTGGGAAATGCAGCAGCTCTTGGTAAATTTCAAAATAAAAATAGATACCAATACAATTGCATTAATTGAGGCATCAGTAGGTTGTTTTTGAATATTTACATAAAACTGTCATTTTAGATAAGACTGTCCAACACTGATTAAACCATTATTCTAAACTTCTTCAATGTAAATGTGCCTACGTATCCTTCCAATAATAATAATAGAGTAAAATAATAAATGTAATAATAACAATAGTATTAGAGTAAAATAATGGAAATGTACTAACGGTAATAATAGGGTAAAATAATAAATGTAATAATAATAACAGTAAAATAACAAAAGTAGTAGTAATAATAACAACAACAACAACAACAGAGTAAAATAATAAATGACCTTGTCTCAAGTACAGTATAAGCCATGAGGGACTTTTTCAGTCTTAAAAAAGGGCTGAAAACTCGGCTTATACTTGAGTATATACAGTATGCTCATTTTAAACTAAGTGTGAAACCAATCTATGAATTGTAAGTCCCTGGGGGTAAGGAGCCTCTTACCTTGTACTTCATAAAATCTATTTGCACCTAGGTAAATAATACAATAATGTATGTATGCTGTTGCCCTTGATCCCTTCAGCTCAGGGATGGCAACTGTGTGAAAGTTAAGGAGCAGTCTCTTTGACCTCAATGCCGCAAGCCCAAATGCATCAGTTTTTCTCTACAGTCAAAACAGTGACATGTGGTCACTTCATATCACCATTTTTAGAGTTACTGTTGATGAAAATGGATATATTTTGAGGTCAGAATGTGATTCTGAGGTGCTTTTGTATGTTTCCCCACATTTGGGAGGCTTTGTCTATTGCTTTGGAACCAAAGAAAGTGCCTTTTAATAAAAGGGTAAGTTCCATGGCTTCAGAAGCCTGTGGCGCAGGCGGGAGAGCAAGCCAGCTGCAACCAGCTGCAATGAATCACTCTGACCAGGAGGTCATGAGTTCGAGGCCCGCTCGGAGCCTATGTTTGTCTTGTCTTTGTTCTATGTTAAAAGGCATTGAATGTTTGCCTATATGTGTAATGTGATCCGCCCTGAGTCCCCTTCGGGGTGAGAAGGGCGGAATATAAATGCTGTAAATAAATAATAAATAAATAAACAAAGGCCAGTGGGCCACAATTCCTCTCTGCTCTACCCTCGCACCCCCAAATTTGGACTAGTCAGGCCTCTCCAGTGACGCAGTAAGCCTTTATCTGTGCTGTTAGTTGAGGACTCAACTTGGCATGTCCTGCCGTTGCTCAGCAGGAGTTTGCTGGGGAATCCTCCCTTTCTGACCTTGGATGGGTAAGAGATCTGAAATCTACTAGAGAACGGAGAATTTGCGACCACAGAACAGTGCCGTGGGCGTGTAGGAGTTGTGCTTTTATTATTTTATGGAAGCTATAGCTTGGGAATTTGCCTGGATTTGTAGGACAGGATAGAAACAGAGTCACCCATATATTGTCAGATAAACTCAGGATGTTCTACCCATGGAACAACAGCCTCTCCCATGTTATGAGCAGGGAGGGCCGGGTGTAGAGGACACACAAGAAACCGGATCTGCACGGAGGGAGTGTGAAAGGTGAAGTGTGTGGCTGGGCCTATCTATAGCCCCACTCACAAAGGAGGAACTCGTGGGCAGAGCTTTAAAAAGTTACCTTCTTTTAAAAAACTTATAGTTCTGAGATTACTCTAGCCAGCATGGCCACTATAGTCTTTAAATTGCTAACTTTCCCAAGGTTCTGGTCCTGCAGTGTCATTTACCCCAGAATTATATCTGTAACCTGCCAAACTTGGAAATCTATATATATAAAAGGGTAATGAAATTTTGGCCTAGGACAAAACAACAAAACTACACATTCCAGAAACACTAAACTTGGCAGCACAACCTCTACGTTCATACAACAAAAAGAAAACAAAAATAAAGTCCTAATTGGAGGGAGAGGAAGAATTGTTTTTATCCAATTGCTGCCAGTTAGAAGGCTAAGCCCTGCCCACTTGGTCTCCTAGCAACCCACTCAGTCCAGGGAACAGGCAGAATTAGGCCTCACCTAGGCCTCTTCCCTACTGCCTATAAAATACAGATTATCTGATTTGAACTGGATTATATGGCAGTGTAGACTCAAGGCCCTTCCACACAGCTACATGACCCATTTATAATGGACAATGTCAGGGGAAAACCTTGACCCTTGACCTTAACTACCACCAATTCCTCAATACTTTATTTCCCATACCACCAGACTTCGCCACAGCAACACGTGGCCGGGCACAGCTAGTGTATTTATATTTATTTATATCCGTGTGGGAAGTTCAATGTATTATGTTTGGGTTGCTGTGAGTTTTCCAGGCTGTATGGCCATGTTCCAGAAGCATTCTCTCCTGAACGCTTTGCCCACATCTATGGCAGGCATCCTCAGAGGTTGTGAGGTCTTTTGTAAAACTATGCAAGTGGGGTTTATATATCTGTGGAAGGTCAAGGCTGGAAGAAAGAACTCTTGCCTGCTTGAGGCAAGTGTGAATGGTACAATTGGCCACTTTGATTAGCATCAAATGGCCTTGCAGCTTCAAAGCCTGTCTGCTTCCTGCCTGGGGGAATCCTTTGTTGGGATTGCTTCAAGCAGACAAGAGTTCTTTCTCTCACCCTGGACATTCCACAGATATATAAACCCCACTTGCCCAGTTTCCAACAGATCTCCCAACCTCTGAGGATGCCTGCCATAGACGTGGGCAAAGCGTCAGGAGAGAATGCTTCTGGAGCATGACTATAGAGCTCATAAAACTCACAGCAACCCAGTGAGTCTGGCCATGAAAGCCTTCGACAACAAATTACATTGGGGCTAGGAAGATTTGAGTTCAAATCCTGCGCTTAGTTAAGTCAACCTACAAACTCTCTTTCTCTTTCCTCCTCCCCAAAATCAGGTTTAAAAGAAAGCAAATTCTTTGAAATTGAAACTGAAGATGCCTAATGAAATTGTAGGATCCATAGGAGTCATTTGAAAATGTTTTCTTTGTCCTCAGTTGGTCAGGGAACCCTTGGGCAAGTCACATAATCTCAGCCTCAGATTGAAACAATTGCAAAACTCTGAATGGGAGAATAGGGTTGCCATAAATCAGTCTTGACTTGAAGGTTCACAGCAACAATAACAACTAGAAATGAATAATTTAGTCACCCTCAGGAAGCCTTTTCAGGTTGCCGAATTCATCCTGAATGCAGTTTATTCAGATTATTGAATCCATCCTGGATCCAGAATAGCCACTCCTATGCTGTCTGCCGCATCGATTCAGCTCTTCGACATGCACCCTCTCTCAGCAGTATTGCTGCAGTTCCTTCTGCCTGAGGGTGATGAATTATTTGATTTATTCAGAGTTGTAGTCTAGCCCGTTCCCGAGGTCACCGGTCTGGGCAAAACAGGGGTAAAGCATGCGAATGCAAGTTGTTGTGGCTCAGAGCCTTAGGCCAAATATTCTACAAATGCAGTGATACCACCTCTTCCAATAACGACATCTCTGCTGTGCGGGAAAAGCTCCATTTTCAGGGCAACCATAGACTCATTTGTGTTTCCCCACAGCTGGCTATTGGAGCGGACTGAACGCTCTTGGCGCACTCAGACACATTTACCTCCATTGTAACCATTCTTCCGACCCAGTACTTGCTTTCAGTTGTTTCTGTGACTGGAATCCCTTTGATCTTTGCCTGGTTTACATGCCAGCAGCAAATTTGTTACGCACTTTAAAGCAAGCAGACAAGAATCCTCACTCCTCCCACTCCAGATTCCTGCTTTTTAATTTCTCAGCTCTGCATTTTCTGTGGATCAGATCCCTGTTGCTTGCAGTACAGTAGATATGCTGTTCAAAAGGTGCTGGGAGCTTATGTATCTCCCAGCCTTCTTTTTCTTTATTTTCACATCTGGACATTTAATTAAAAGAAGCAATTTACTTGAGTTCTGCAGTTTTGGGGCCTCTGTACTGTTTTCTTTTCAAACATTTCGCCTTCAAAACTCCTTTCCTGGTTTCTCCTCCTCTTTGACTGCCATCTCCTTGAGTTCTTTTACTCCTCTTTTCCTGCCACATATCCTGTAATTTGCTTTACACACAAGGCATTCACTTCTCATCTTTCCCTCTCTTGTGCTCACCTTTCAGTAAGATAATACTCCCAGTCCTTCCAGAATGCCTTCTGAAATGGTTTGAGCTCTTCAATGTGCTAAATCAATGCCCACTTTGTGGTTTTTCTCATCTCCAGTTCATCTGATACGTTAACCTAGGTTGGGTATGTGGCGTTGCCCGGGTTATTTGAAAAAGTCAATTTTTAAATTGTACAAAACAACAAAATTACAGGCCCCCCAACCTCGAAATTTGACAACACAACCCATCATCCATGGCTCTAGGTTGATACAATAAAAAGAAAAGAAAAATAAAGTCCTAATTAGAGTGAGAGGAAGCTGAGAAGGAAGTGAAGCAGTGTCTATTACCAAAGTCATTATTATTATTACTATCATCATCATCATCATCATCATCATTATTATTATTATTATTGTGTTGCTGTGAACTGTGAAAATGAATGCAATCTGGCTCCAAGTATTCAAAAACACTGAAATCAGAATATATAAAAATTACTGTGGTATAATAAAACAGAACAATACAATCTCTAAAATCAGAACACTAAATAAAGAACAACACTCTGAAAACAGGGAAATTCCACACAGGAAACAATCAGGACCAGCTAACACCTCCCAACAAAGTATTCCCATCACTAAAGTCTGGCAAATCCTCTGTTTTCTGAGGGCCACAGACAGTAGAAGCACATAAAGTATCTCAAACAAAACCACTCGGAAAACAAGGGAATTCCAGACAGGAAACAATTCGGGCCAGCTAACACCTCCAACAATAAAATCTCTCAGGGAGGACACAGCCAGGCTTTAAAGCTGCAAGGCCATTACATGCTAATCATTTTCCCTAATTGCAGCATTCATACTTGCCTCCAACAGACAAAAAAAATCCAAAATATTGTATATTCACAACCTTTAGGAAATAATATCCCCTGATGGCGCAGCGTTTTAAAGGGCTGAGCTGCTGAATTTCTGGACCGAAAGGCCACAGGTTTGAATTGGAGGAGCGGAGAGAGCCCCCACTGTTAGCCCCAGCTTCTGCCAACCCAGAAGTTCAAAAACATGCAAATGAGAGTAAATGAATAGGTACTGCTCTGGCAGGAAGGTAACGGCGCTCCATGCAGTCATGCCGGCCACATGACCTACGGACAACGCCGGCTCTTCGGCTTAGAAATGGAGATAAGCACCAATCCTCAGAGTCAGACACGACTGGACTTAATGTCAGGGGAAAACCTTTACCCTTTACCTTAACTACCACCAATTCCTCAGTACTTTTATTTCCCATACCACAATACTTTGCCACAGCAACGCTGGGCACAGCTAGTTACCTATAATTCTAACTCTCCAGGCCAATTCCCCTCAAAACCCACCAGTATTCAAATTTGGGCATATCGGGTATGCATGCCAAGTTTGATCCAGATCCACCATTGTTTGGGTTCATAGTGCACTCTGGATGAAGGTGAACTAAAACTCCTGTAAATCCCTCTAAGGACCTCCAGTGTTTTTTGTTGGCCATGGCGGTTCTGTGTGCCAAGTCCCAGGTCCATTGTTGATGGAGTTCAGAGTGTTTTTTGGTTGCAGGTGAACTATACATCCCAATACCTACAACTCCTATAAATCATGGTGCCCCAAACCTCTCTAGTATGTTCAGATGCTGATCAATTCCTCTGTTTGCTGTGTGCAAGATCAGGAAAGGGTTATGGAAGAGGCAGAGGGTGGGTCATGCAAGTTCCACATCAAGAGCCGGTGTTGTCCGTATACCCCTCCAAGGTCATGTGGTCAGCATGACTGCATGGAGCTCTGTTACCTTCCTGCCAGAGTGGTACCTATTGATCTACTCACATTGCATGTTTATGAACTGCTAGGTTGGTAGAAGCTGGGGCTAACAGTGGGAGCTCATCCCACCCCCCACATTCGAACTGCTGACCTTGCAGTCACCAAGTTCAGCAGTTCAGCGGTTTAATCCACTGCACCACCAAGGGCTCCATAGAATGTGTTGTCGAAGGCTTTCATGGCCGGGATCACAGGGTTGTTGTATGTCTTTCGGGCTGTGTGGCCATGTTCCAGAAGTATTCTCTCCTGTGTGGCATGCCACACAGCCTCTGAGGATGCCTGCCATAGATGTGGGCGAAATGTCAGGAGAGAATACTTCTGGAACATGGCCACACAGCCCGAAAGACATACAACAACCCTGTGTTCCATAGAATCTTTGTAGGAACTCTATAAATAATAACTATTAGGCCAGAAGGAAGAATAGAAAAACAATGTCATAGGAAGGAGGAACAGGCCTATATATGAGTATCTTCAAACCAAAGGCATTGTCAAATACAGTGGAGTCTCACTTATCCAACACTCGCTTATCCAACGTTCTGGATTATCCAACGCATTTTTGTAGTCAATGTTTTCAATACATCATGATATTTTGGTGCTAAATTCATGAATACAGTAATTACAACATAGCATTAATGTGCATTGAACTACTTTTCCTGTCAAATTTGTTGTCTAACATGATGTTTTGGTGCTTAATTTGTAAACTCATAACCTATTTTGATGTTTAATAGGCTTTTTCTTAATCTCTCCTTATTATCCAACATATTCACTTATGCAACGTTCTGCCGGCCCATTTATGTTGGATAAGTGAGACTCTACTGTACTAGTATTGTATAGATTAGGCATGGGTAAACTTTGGCTATTAGGGTTTATGGGAGTTGAACTCCAAAACACCTGTAGGGCCATAGTTTGCCCATGGCTGATGTAGATGTTAGGTAACATTGTATATAGATTTGTTTCATTGTTTAATTATGAATATTCAAATGTAAAATAATAATAATATACCGTATATAGAAAGTAAAATGATGTCTTGTTTCAAATGACCATCTCAGTCCAGATCTTTTACCAGGCCGTGGGAGAACCCAGTTCAAAGCCTTTTGATTCTTTCAGGCGATGCCAGGCAAGGCAAACTGACTCCCGTCCTATAGAGCTGCCTTTGAGAAACCACTCTTGACTTTCCTGCCTTTTGGGACCTAACCTTGGGGAAGAAAAGAGCTGTTCTTTACAACTGGAGCATGTTCTGACAAGTGCATCAGTCATGGCATCATCTCCAGTTACAATGATGAAAGTTCACCAGATTCAGAGCCCTCGCCCTCCTTTCTCTGCACTCTTTGGAGTTTCATCGTGTCACATTTTTAAGGCATATCAACTTTAATCCATCCTGCTTCCAGGCGTTTGCCAATTTAAAGAGCGAATTTGCCTCTCCCAAGGCACTCATGAAATTCCATGTTCAGCTGCTCCCAGGGATGGCCATCCTCTTGCACCAGCTGCTTACTTGGCCTGGTGCATCTCTCATTAATCTTCTTAAAGGTTGAAATATTCCATTCTTTTCCGCTGCCTCCTCCTCTTCCTCCATTGTGCTGCATTTGGAAAGAATAGGCAGAGATTCTACAGAAGGACAGCTTTCTGACTTCTTGGGTGACTCCTGAATATGTCTATAAATGTCTATAAAAACAGCAACTCAAAACAAGTCCAGAAGGTTCTCTCCCTTTAATAAACAAATTTCTTCTTCCTCTTCTTCCTCTTCTTCTGCTCCTATGCTCCTTTGGGCATTTCAGTTTAGAGGCCCATACTGCTATAAATGTGAAGCCCCCGGTGTCGCTGTGGGTTAAACCGCTGAGCTGCTGAACTTGCTAACTAAAGGGTCGGAGGACCGAATCCAGGGAGTGGAGTGAGCTCCCACTGTTAGCCCCAGCTTCTGTCAACCTAGCAGTTTGAAAACATGAAAATGTCAGTAGATCAATAGGTACCGCTCCGAAGGGAAGATAACGGCACTCCATGCAGTCATGCCGGCCACATCACCTAGGAGGTGTCTACGGACAACACCGGCTCTCCGGCTTAGAAATGGAGATAAGCACCAACCCCCAGAGTCGGACAAGATTGGACTTACTGTCAGGGAAAAGCCTTTACCTTTAGTTATTGCTATAAATATATATCAGGTTTCAGAAGCCGACGGTGTTGTGAATAAGATTTACAATGGATACAGGTAGGGCTTCAGTGCTCTAAGCAGGCATTGCCACACCTTGTGACTAAGAGCAGCGACATGAATTATGTCCAAAAAAAAAAAAAAGGAAATACAGTAGAGTCTCACTTATCCAACATAAACGGGCCGGCAGAATGTTGGATAAGCGAATATGTTGGCTAATAAGGAGGCATTAAGGAAAAGCCTATTAAACATCAAATTAGGTTATGATTTTATAAATGAAGCACCAAAACATCATGTTAGACAACAAATTTGGCAGAAAAAGTAGTTCTATATGCAGTAATGCTATGTAGCAATTACTGTATTTATGAATTTAGCACCAAAATATCACGATATATTGAAAACATTGACTCCAAAAATGCGTTGGATAATCCAGAATGTTGGATAAGTGAGACTCTACTGTATAGGGATTTGTGCAAAATATGTACAGCAAGACGAAGAAGATTACAATATAATATAATAATATCTTCCTGTTGCTCGAGGCGGGAAAAAACATTAAAACAAGAGCTAAAACATTATTAAAAGCATACAACAAGTTCAGTGTTACTTACATACAGTCATTAGCAACTATACCTCTGGATTTCAAATAACAGATTTTCCAAGATATCGAATTAGAGACTCGATCATTTATGCCAAGCTGATGTCTTGCAATCAATCTGTAGCCCTCCAGATGGAAAACTACTTAATTCAGATTTAATTCAGGTTAAACCCTTGTGCCGACTGAACAGCTGACTTGAAGATTGGGTTGCTGTCCTGAAGCTTGCCAGTTCAAATTTGAGAGACAGGGTGAGCTCCCCTCTGTCAGCTCTAGCTTGCAGGGACATGAGAGAAGCCTCCCAGCAACACATCCGGGCGTTCCCTGGGCAACGTCTCTGTAGACGGCCAATTCTCTCACACCATGTTCTCAAATTGCTTCTGACAAGATTTTAAAAAGTACAGTAGAATCTCACTTATCCAACATAAATGGGCCAGCAGAATGTTGGATAAGCGAATATGTTGGATAATAAGGAGAGATTAAGGAGAAGCCTATTGAACATCAAATTAGTTTATGATTTTACAAATTAAGCACCAAAACATCATGTTACACAACAAATTTGACAGAAAAAATAGTTCAGTATGCAGTAATGCTATGTAGTAATTACTGTATTTACGAATTTAGCACCAAAATATCACGATGTATTGAAAACATTGACTCCAAAAATGCGTTGGATAATCCACAACGTTGGATAAGTGAATGTTGGATAAGTGAGACTCTACTGTAACAAGAAAAAAAAATCTCCAAAGCACTTCTAGAATAGAATAGTGGGATTGCCACATCAAACTTTTTTATTGTATAACCATATGCAAAGGCACCATCAAAGCATGAATGTGGATTTCCAAACCCATCAAAGTGGAACAGCCGGCGGTAGGTCTCTGACACATGTCACCTCTATATGTTGCATGCTTTCAGCTGGGATGTTTAGCATAAACACAGTTGTAGTCCCTGCTGTGCTAAAGATCCGATTTGGTGCCCTGCAAAGCTTTTCCTGGTTAACGCACGCTTTTGCCTTTTCTCCTAGAAATTGTCGATGGCAATGCAAAGATGACCCTCGGTATGATCTGGACGATCATCCTCAGATTTGCCATTCAGGATATCTCCGTGGAAGGTAAGATCCAAAGCTTCGCAGGGCTGGGTGGATACGCCTTCTGCATTTCCTGCCATTGCATGCAATTTATGGGAGAGGAGGGCGATAAATATAATACAATATAGAGGAAGAAGCTTGATAAAAATTCAAGCAGTGAGGCACTGTAAAACGATCCAGGGAGGTGCTCGTGCTTAGAAATTCTCTTCCTGTGCTTCCTGCTTCTCTCTCAATCAGTTCCAATAAATCTTTCCTTGTGCAGCTGCTGGGCCAGTTGCAATAAACATCACTTACTTTATGGAGCATTTGGCTCTGGCTGTTTGTCAGATACCTCCTCTGGAAATGTAGGTCCAAGTGGTTATAGGCAGCTGGAGAGAAGCTTTGGGGAATGGAATCCATCTCCTAAAGTCTTCTCTTGGGACGCTTTTGACCAGAAGGAAGGCCCACATCAACATTCATGCACTATCGAAATACTTTATGGCCGGAATCACAGGGTTGTTGTGTGTTTTCCGGGCTGTACAGCCATGTTCCAGAAGTATTCTCTCCTGATGTATCACCCACATCTGTGGCAGGCATCCACAGAGGTTGTGAGGTATATGGAGAAATTAAGTTTATATATCTGTGAAAAGTCCAGGGTGGGGGAAAGAACTTTTGTCTGTTGGAGGCCAGTGTGGATGTTGTAATTAATCACCTTGATTAGCATTAAATGGCCTTGCAAGCTTCATCTCCTGGTCTGAGGGAATCCTTTGTTCAGAGTTATTAGCTGCCCCTGATTTATGCATGTCTGGAATTCCTCTGTTTTCAGAGTGTTGTTCTTTATTTACTGTTCTGATTTTGAAGTTTTGTAATACTAGTAGCCAGATTTTGTTCATTTTCATGGTTTCCTTCCTTCTGTTGAAATTGTCGAAATACTTGTGGATTTCAATGGCTTCTCTGTGTAGTCTGACATGATGGAGTGGTCCAGCATTTCTGTGTACTCAGATAATATACTGTGCCCAGGTTGAACCACTTTTAATTGCTATAGAGTGGCACCTTTACTTTGAAATTTAAAATATCAGCAGAGAAGAACACAGCAATGCAAGATCTCTAAAGGATTAAAGAGACTTGCTCATTATAGTACAGGCAGCCCTACATATTTGCAGGTTTAACATTTGTAGATTTGAATAATGTAGCCTCTCTAAGAATCTCTAGGTCCTCTGTGGTCAGCTTCTACCTTGCACATTTACATCTTGTACATGAATACTATTATGAAATCAAACCCTTTAAGTATCTGTACTTGATTGATTGGGATTAGAGCAAGGAATCAGCAGTGATGCAAAGATATATGTGTGTGTTTAAAAAAAAAATAGGATTCCTTACTTTTTGCATTTATTGAGATTACATAGAAAACACAAAGTGAAAACCTCTTGCTTATTTATACTGGTAAACAGCGGTGTAAGTACTATTACAGTCGGTATTCATAGTGTACAAAATGCCTGCATTGGGAAGGACATGCATTCATAATCTTCCGATGCCATGGTGGACGTGAATGGCTCAGGCTTCTAGTTTATTTATGTTACTTTATTTGTTTCTGGTTTTTCTCCCAATATAGGGACACAAGGTGGCGAATAATAGAGACTTTACTTGTCAAGGACAGAACGCCACAAGATTCAAAGTAACAGAGTTTATTAGATTACAGAACTCAAAAAATGCCCGTAAAACACAAGGGCCAGGCAGTTTTTGCCTTTAGGAGCAAAAAGGGGCAAAAGTAAATGTTCAAAAGATAAACCGGATTAAACCGGAGTTTAATCCGGGTAAAAACAAACTGCTTGCTTCAGCCTGGGTATAAACGAAACGAAAGCCAAGGAACAAAAGATACAAAGAATGCAACTAATTGGCAGCAGATTCCTCTCTGCTGCCAACACTGTGCTTAGAGTAACTTGCGTCGCTCCCCCACACACACAGCAGACAGGATCTCCAACACGAGTAAATCAGCCAAGGATTGTAGCAGTTGAGTAGACCAGTTCCGTTCCGTAGATCAAAGCCAGAAGCAGACGTTTGTAGTTTTTCCAAGTCCAAGAAGGGGGGAAGACAAGCCGTGGTCAGTTCAGTCCGAGTTCTCAAAGCAGGAGATGGCGTCCGTCAAGAAGACGACGGAAGGTCAAGCTAATAAGAGTAAGCACAGGTTTGCACAAACAAATGCCCACACAATCCCTCCCGCCGTCTGACCCTGGATTCCAATCAACTTACGTCACAGCACAGGAAAGCACACAAGTCTTCAGGGAAGCGTCCCACACACACACGGATCCCAAGCGTTTGCCCAGATTACCTTGCCCAACGCAATTTGCAATTGCTCTCAAGCCCCATTTTATGCCAGTTACAAATCTTCATCACTGTCAGCTGTCCTCCTTAACCCGGGCGTTTCCTCATCACTTTCCTCGTCAGAGCTGGAACACCTCTGACTACGCCCAACAGCATCTCCAGATGTGGATCCCGTCCCATCCCTCCAGCTAAACCATGGGTCTAATCCTGAAGGTCCCCATTCATCTTCTGTCCCATCATGGCCAGTGGCACCCACTTCCTCCCTTACCCGAGTCCAATCCATCTCATCCTCCTCTGAGCTAACCAGCCCCTCCTCCATTCTCTCCGTAAACCCTTCGAAAGACTCCTCGTCAGATGGTGCTGCAAATATGTCTCGCAGTCTTTTTCTCTCTCGCTCCTCGAGAGTATCTGACTCTCGAGGAGTCTTACGCCCACGTCTGTCAGTAACAGAGCCATGAGGCTCAATCATAACACTATCCCCTCTCACAAAGGCCTCCTCCCCCGATGGCGGAGAAGTGGCAGTGATACCCTCCGCTATAGCACCACGACGACTAGAGGTATCAAGTTTCAACAGCGAACGATGAAAGACTGGATGGACCTTTAAACTAGACGGTAAACGCAAACGAAACGCAACAGAAGAAATCTTTTTAACGATAGGAAAGGGACCCAAATACCGAGGCGCAAACTTTCCCCCAGCCTGTTTAATATGTTTGGAAGATAACCACACCAAATCCCCTTCTTCCAACTCCTCCCCTGCCTGCCTGTGGCGGTCAGCCTGAGTCTTCTGCGTTGCCTTAGCTTCCAACAGTAAGCGACGGGCAACATCATGCAATGCAGCCATTTCCGAAGAGCGGTACACAGGGTCCGAAGAGACCACATTGGTCGACGGCGCCACACCTCCCCGTGGGTGAAAACCATAAGTTAGCTCAAATGGCGTATGCTGACTAGACGTGTGCACCGCATTGTTGTAAGCAAATTCCGCCACCGGTAACCACTTTACCCAAGCCGTGGGTTGATCTAAACAAAAACAACGCAGATACTGCTCTAAGAGCCCATTAACCCGTTCCGACTGTCCATCCGTTTGCGGATGGAAAGCTGAAGACACGTTTAACTTAGTCCCCAAACACTCATGGAAGTGTTTCCAAAAGCGTGACACAAATTGCGGAGCCCTATCTGAAATAATCACCTCGGGTGCTCCGTGCAAACGATAGATGTGCTTTGTAAATAGTAAGGCCAACGTAGGGGCCGCCGGAATGGTTGAACAAGGAATAAAATGAGCCAGTTTACTAAATAAATCCACCACCACCCAAATACAAGTATAACCCCCAGACTTAGGCAAATCTGAAATAAAATCCATGGAAATGATTTGCCATGGCCTCTCCGGAACAGGTAAAGACGATAACAACCCTCTAGGGCGCCCAACAGGCGTCTTACTCTGCTGACAAACGGCGCAGCTGTCACAAAAGCGCAGAATGTCTTGCCGCATCTTTGGCCACCAGTAGCTCCTGGTGATAAGCTGTACGGTCTTGAACCTGCCAAAGTGCCCAGCCATGGGTTCGTCATGGTGGGCTCTAATCACCTCCAACCTGAGGGTCCCTACTGGTACGTAAACCTGCCCCCTACGCACCAATACCCCGTCTTGATCCTGGAGATGCGGCAGTATGGTACGGTTACCTGCAGAGAGCAGCATCAGTTGCTCCTGAGTCCACACATCATCCTTCTGAGCCTCAAGGATCTGGTCATGTAACCCAAGCTCATTATCTACAACACACAGAGAGGCAGTAGGCAAGATGGTCTGACATACTACCTGCTCATTGGTCTTAAATTCCGGCTTGCGGGATAAAGCATCGGCCCGCAAGTTTGCCTTCCCCTCCACGAACTGCACCTTGAAGTTAAACCTGGAGAAAAACAAAGCCCAGCGGATTTGACGCTGGTTTAACTTCTTTGCTGTTTGCAAGTGCTCTAAGTTCTTGTGATCAGATCTGACCACGATCTGGTGCCGTGCCCCTTCAAGCCAGTGCCGCCACACCTCAAACGCCACCTTAATCGCCAACAACTCCTTCTCCCATATGGTATAGTTCTGCTCGAAGGGTGTTAGTTGCCGCGAGTAAAATCCACAGGGACGCAAGGTCCCTGAGGAATCCTTCTGAGACAATACAGCCCCCAACGCGTAGCTAGAAGCGTCCGCTTCTACCACGAACGGTCTGTCAACATCAGGATGGGTTAGTATGTTGTCCGATTGAAAACTAGACTTTAGTTGTAGAAACGCCTCGTGAGCTTCCCGCCCCCACACAAATGGCTGTTTCTTGCGCAGAAGCTGCGTCAAAGGTACCGTGAGCTTTGCAAAATTCGGAATAAACTCCCGGTAGTAATTAGCGAAACCCAAGAACCTTTGTACATCCTTCTTAGTCTTCAGCTCCTGCCATGAGTTGACGGCGTCAACCTTATGTGGGTCCATTTTAAGTTCCCTACCTGACACTACATGACCTAGGAACTCCACTTCAGGCACATGAAAGACGCACTTGGAAGCCTTGGCGAAAAGCCCATTAGCCCGCAGTCGGTGCAGAACCTGCTTGACATGTTGACGATGTTCTTTCTCGTCCTTAGAAAAAATCAAGATATCATCCAAATAAATCACTAAAAATTGATCAATTAGGTCCCTGAACACATCGTTCATGAACCTCTGGAATACCGCAGGAGCATTACAAAGCCCAAAAGGCATGACTCGGAACTCGTGGCATCCGAAACACGTGTTAAATGCCGTCTTCCATTCATCCCCTTCCCGTATACGGATTAAGTTATAGGCCCCCCGCAGGTCAAGCTTGGTAAAGACCTTAGCCCCTTGCACCCTTGATAACAGTTCCGAGATTAAAGGGAGCGGGTACCTATCCCGAATGGTGTATTTGTTTAGGATCCGATAGTCACAGACCAGCCTAAGTTCCCCAGTCTTTTTGGCTACAAAGAATACTGGTGCCGCAGTTGGAGAACTAGATGGGCGAATAAACCCCTTGGCTAAATTTTCATCTAGAAACTCCCGCAAAGCTTGCCTTTCCGGTACAGTCAAGGCATACAGCCTCCCTGCTGGCAGTTTCGCACCTTCTGCCAACTTGATGGCGCAATCATATGGCCTGTGCGGTGGTAATTTGTCCGCTTCTCTTTTACAAAATACATCAGAGAACTCCCCATACTCAGCAGGCACTCCCTCCATATCAGAATGAGTAACATTTAGAGTGCAACAATCCTGCCTCTTTAAGATCACTTTACGTGTTGCCCAATCTACTTGTGGGTTTACTACAGCTAGCCAATCCATCCCCAGGATCACATCATATCTAGGCAAGCTCGTAATATCCCACACAAACGTTCCCGTTACTCCCTGCACCTCCCACGTTACTGCTGAGGTTTCATGGTTAACCACCCCAGTCTCCAGCAGTCTCCCATCTGCTCCTTCCACCCACACGTCGCATGCCTTGCGCACTCTAGGAATGCCATGCTTCTTAGCAAACTCAATATCTACATAGGAGACCGTAGCCCCTGAGTCCAGCAGTGCCAAAGTAGAAACAAGTTCCCTTCCCCCAACAGATAATGTAATGGGTACGAAAACATGCTTCCTCCCCTCAGTTGACTGCTTGAGGAGCCCTAGTGCGTTGGACTCACGTCGCACTAGGGCTGGCCTTTTCCCGAAAGCTGGGAAGGTTTCACATTACAATTTTTGGCAAAATGCCCAGCATTCCCACAGTACAAACACAAGCCCAGCTGCCTCCTACGGCTCTTTTCCTCTGTAGACAGCTTTTTAAAGACCCCAAGCTCCATGGGCTCTTCCCCCATCACCACAGGTGCCCTGGTTACATGCATGGGTGGCGCACACATTGCTTTTGAGTGTTTACGAGCCTCGAACCTTGCGTCTAAACGCAGCACCTTAGCTACTAAGGCGTCCCAGCTTTCAGCCGGCTCCAAGCGTGCTAATTCATCCTGGAGCATATCACTTAACCCGGCAGTAAATAAAAGCATGAATGCATTTTCCCCCCAATCCAGCTGGTGGCGATACAGGTTAAACTTATTTAAGTAATCCAAAACAGTCCCCTTTCCCTGTTTCAACCGATACAGAGCCCACCCAGCGTTCTCCGTGCGGAGAGGATCCCCAAAAGTATCAGTTAACAACTTTTTGAAATTATTCAAATTGTCCTTGACTGGGTCATTTCCCAAAATTAAATTAGTGGCCCATTGTCCTGCGGGACCGGTCAACAAACTCAAAATAAAGGCCACCTTGCTAGTGTCTGTAGGAAAAGCATGAGCACTGAGCTGAGAAAAATAAAGCTCCACTTGTGCCAAAAAGGTTGGCAACTTGCACCTGGTTCCGTCAAAGCGTTCAGGAGTCAAAACATGTCCTTTCACAGCCTGAGCTGTTTGGCTAACGGTAAAAGCCGTTTGCAATTGGTCTACTTTGGCCCTTAACTCATCCATCGTCTTCCTGACGGGTTTATTGCTGCAATAAACTTTTTATGGGCGTTGGGCAATCTGTCAAGGACAGAACGCCACAAGATTCAAAGTAACAGAGTTTATTAGATTACAGAACTCAAAAAATGCCCGTAAAACACAAGGGCCAGGCAGTTTTTGCCTTTAGGAGCAAAAAGGGGCAAAAGTAAATGTTCAAAAGATAAACCGGATTAAACCGGAGTTTAATCCGGGTAAAAACAAACTGCTTGCTTCAGCCTGGGTATAAACGAAACGAAAGCCAAGGAACAAAAGATACAAAGAATGCAACTAATTGGCAGCAGATTCCTCTCTGCTGCCAACACTGTGCTTAGAGTAACTTGCGTCGCTCCCCCACACACACAGCAGACAGGATCTCCAACACGAGTAAATCAGCCAAGGATTGTAGCAGTTGAGTAGACCAGTTCCGTTCCGTAGATCAAAGCCAGAAGCAGACGTTTGTAGTTTTTCCAAGTCCAAGAAGGGGGGAAGACAAGCCGTGGTCAGTTCAGTCCGAGTTCTCAAAGCAGGAGATGGCGTCCGTCAAGAAGACGACGGAAGGTCAAGCTAATAAGAGTAAGCACAGGTTTGCACAAACAAATGCCCACACAATCCCTCCCGCCGTCTGACCCTGGATTCCAATCAACTTACGTCACAGCACAGGAAAGCACACAAGTCTTCAGGGAAGCGTCCCACACACACACGGATCCCAAGCGTTTGCCCAGATTACCTTGCCCAACGCAATTTGCAATTGCTCTCAAGCCCCATTTTATGCCAGTTACAAATCTTCATCACTGTCAGCTGTCCTCCTTAACCCGGGCGTTTCCTCATCACTTTCCTCGTCAGAGCTGGAACACCTCTGACTACGCCCAACAGCATCTCCAGCTGTGGATCCCGTCCCATCCCTCCAGCTAAACCATGGGTCTAATCCTGAAGGTCCCCATTCATCTTCTGTCCCATCATGGCCAGTGGCACCCACTTCCTCCCTTACCCGAGTCCAATCCATCTCATCCTCCTCTGAGCTAACCAGCCCCTCCTCCATTCTCTCCGTAAACCCTTCGAAAGACTCCTCGTCAGATGGTGCTGCAAATATGTCTCGCAGTCTTTTTCTCTCTCGCTCCTCGAGAGTATCTGACTCTCGAGGAGTCTTACGCCCACGTCTGTCAGTAACAGAGCCATGAGGCTCAATCATAACATTACTGCTCCTACGTCTTCCAGTTTCAGTTGTAAGGTGACAGTTCTAACATTATTACAACTCCTTTGTTTTTTTGATGCAGAAACCTCGGCCAAGGAGGGCCTGTTGCTCTGGTGCCAGAGGAAGACGGCTCCCTACAAGAACGTGAACGTGCAGAACTTCCACATAAGGTAAACGTTGGACATGGTGCATCTTGCGGATAGAAGTCTTTACCCTGAGCTACTTTTTTTGGATCACATCGCCCTGAATTCCACAACCAGTGTAGCTTCCTGGTGCTTTAATTTTCTGAAAGACAAAACTAGCAGTTTTCCTGAACAGAAGGCCTTGCCCATTGTGAACATCTTGAGGATGGCTTCCTGTTAACAGATTCAAGCAAGGTCGGCCAAGTTTTTAAAGTCAGAGAACCAGGCTTGGTAGAATCCATAGTTGCTGGCAAAAATTAAGGGATAATTCAGAAATGAAGACCATATTTTAGAGGTAGGAGACTTGGGGAGAATCATGGTAGAGCCTTAAATCAAAATATGGCCCTGAGACTGTGTCTACAACCTCCTCTAGTCTCCCAGGCCTGTTTCTTTTCTCTGAGAAGGTTCCAGGAGCAGAGCTTCACCTTTCCCATGCATCTCATCAAAACACTCTTCTACCACTTTGGTTTTTGAAACTAGAATGTCTGACTTTTGACATTTTAGGGTCAGATAATTGCCCCTTGGATCAATGTCTGTTGCCCATATCTGCAATAGAGTCTGATAAAGCAATATATGGAGAAATTAGATTGCAATTCTGAATATATTGCACAAGATTTCCCTAGCCTAAAATGATGCATTTTAATATATTGGGTTTATGGTTCCCGTCCCCTTGATCTGGTCATGTAAGTGTTATTTATTGTTATAACTAGCTGTGCCCTGCCACGCGTTGCTGTGGCCCATTGGAATTGCACTGAATAGCTCCGGTTTTTGGGGTTTTTTAGGCCCTGTGGAGGTTCGTGACGTGATATTTTGTGGTTTCAACCTCGAGGTGTGGATGATGGATTGTGTTGTGAAATTTCGAGGTTGGGGGGTGTTTAGTTTTGTTGTTTTGCTCGGTGCCAGGATTCCATCACTCTTTTATATATATAGATTGTATTTTTTATTTTGTTTAATAACGTGTTATTATGTTGTTATGTAATGTTTGTGTTGCTTTTATGACTGTAAACCGCCCTGAGTCCCATCTGGAAGATAAGGCGGTATATAAATAAAGTATTATTATTATTATTATTATTATTATTATTATTATTATTAATTGCATACATGTTCACACTATCATTCTGTCAAGCTGAAGAGCAGTTAGAAATGGTTTAGACCAGGCATGGGCAACCTCCTCCCCCCCCCCCCCCCCGTATTTTAGACTTTGACTCCCCCAATTCCTAGCAGCCTACTGGCTGTTAGGAATTGTGGGAGTTGAAATCCAAAACACCTGAAGAGCCAAAGGTTGCCCATGCCTGGGATACACAGAAGGCCCATCATCCATTGCATAATAGACTACAAAAACTCAGCTGAGGCAGGGTATTGATAATAAGAATTAGCTTTGAAAGGAGTTCATAGGTCCATAGAGCTGAGTCTCAAGCTTGGCCCAATGGAGCTCTTACATTTCAGTGTTCTGGTAATTGATGATGGTAGAATTATAACACATCTGGAGGGCAGTAGGTTGGGAGAAGCTGCAATTGATGGTCACCAGGCTTTGCATTTTAATACCTTTTTGTAACAATGCCATCCCATCCCCACTAGTTTTGAGAAACACTATTTCAATGCTACTGTTTCCATCTTGTCAGGCCAAGCCATCTCATTGTTTCATTGGGGTTTTTTCACAGCTGGAAGGATGGCCTTGCTTTTAATGCCTTGATCCACAGACACAGACCAGAACTCATTGAATACGACAAGCTCAGAAAGGTAGGTCCAGGAGGAACAGCAGCTGCTGTTGCCCTGCCTTTTTGTATTGAACTCTACATACTCTTTTACATTGCTCTTTGTGGTTTTCAATGAATCCAGCAGTGCCTGAAAGTGGTGAGGTTTGCTAGGATCAAATTCCACCTCAGCCAGGATTTCCCTGGAATGTTTGGGGCAAGTTATTATCTTTGAGCCTCAGCTCCCTTACTCTGTACAATGGGAAGAACGAAGTCCAACTCCAGAATAAAAAGGAAATGCAAGATATTTTGTACACTAAATATTCAGGAAACTAGAGTTGGTGGTGCTTGGGAAGATATGAAACGGCTCAAAAATCTTGTTGGACTTTGAACTTTTAATGTTGAGTCCCACGAGTCCAGTACTTGGAGGGATACATTCACTGGAACAAAGTGCAATATGATCTGACATGATGCCACGTGAATGTGAATGTATATTATTGTTGTTGTTTTACACGGTTTATTTTATGATGTTTTGATACTTATCAATGTTTACATGATTTTAACACGTTGTAAGCCGCTTTTATTTATTTATTAATTATTGGGGCCCTCGGTGGTGCAGCGGGTTAAACCGCTGCGCTGCTGAACTTGCTGACCAAAAGGTTGCCGGTTTGAATTTGGGGAGCGGAGTGAACTCTCACTGTTAGCCCCAGCTTCTGCCAACCTAGCAGTTAGAAAACATGCAAATGTGAGTAGATCAATAGGTACCGCTCCGGCGGGAAGGTAACGGAGTTCCATGCAGTCATGCTAACCACATGACCTTGGAGTTGTCTACGGACAACGCTGGCTCTTTGGCTTAGAAATGGAGATAAGCACCAACCTCCGGAGTCAGACACGAATAGACTTAATGTCAGGGGAAAGCTTTATCTTTACCTTACCCATTATTATTATTATTCTCAAATTTTGGGCTTTGTCTGAGAAGATATTTGTGGAGAGAAACAAAATGCCCATTTGATCCTGAGATTCTCCTTGCCAAATAATGTGTGCCTTGCGTTGGTGGCATCCGATTTAACAGCTGTGCCTCTCTGGCGAATTCTCTTTTCCTAGGACGATCCCGTGACAAATCTGAACAATGCCTTTGAGGTCGCCGAGAAATACCTTGACATTCCCAAGATGCTGGATGCGGAAGGTAAGCTCGGTCTTTGTGCCGCGGGGCTCAGTTTGGTCGCATGAATTACATTTCACAACAGCATCTGGGCTTATAACCAGCTCCTCGTAGGAAGAGGTTCCTGGCACTGTAGTGTGTTTTCTGAATCTCTAAGCAGGATTGGATTGCAGAAGCCAAGTAGAGCAATTCAGCTCTGCTTAGATGACTTACTCAAAGTAATTAATCAGATGGTAATCGGCATTCCTGAAGTCGCATTTACACTTAGCCATTCATTCTTTCCACACTGAACATGCTGGCTTGTCCAGATTCTTCCATCCTGCACATTATATCACGCTGGAGACATGTATGATCATTTTCCCACCTCTCCTCCAGGTCCCAGACTTGGAGGTGAGACTGTTAGGCAACAAATAAAATAAAATTCACACCCTTAAGTTAGCTAGGAACAATCTTCAGTTCCAGCAATTGTTCAGGAACTTTAGATACAGCTTGGGCTTTGGTTCTGATGTAGTTTAGTTTTTCGGGGTGTGATACATCACTGCAAAGCCGTGAGAGCTCTGCAGCCTTTTATAAGAAGCCTTGAGCTGTGAAAGAAGGTGTGAAATCAGTAAATGTAGGATAACCGACTTCACTTCTGATTAAGTAGTTTACATTGTTGACTGTAGTTAACTTTTCTCAGGCTGTCATCTTTTGCCTACAGAAGGGCGACGGATCTGGTGGACTTGATGGCGCAAGAGCCAATAGGAC
Organism: Anolis carolinensis; assembly: GCF_035594765.1. Taxonomy (NCBI): domain Eukaryota; kingdom Metazoa; phylum Chordata; class Lepidosauria; order Squamata; family Anolidae; genus Anolis; species Anolis carolinensis. The sequence continues at coordinate 7,065,869 of NW_026943821.1, read as the reverse complement.
ATCAACTCAGTGTATTTAATCCTTCTTGTTCACTTTCCAGATATTGTCAACACAGCTCGTCCCGATGAGAAGGCCATTATGACCTATGTCTCCAGCTTCTATCATGCCTTCTCTGGCGCACAGAAGGTACCAGGAGCGACCGAGCCTTCAGCATTAACCGCTCCTCTCTTCTTTTCCTTCCAGCATCCTGTGCTCTCCTGATTTCTTTTGCCAAGGGCAACACCTTCCAGTAAACCAACAGCTCAAACCTCAGCTAGATCAGGGCATGTTCAGAGGTCATTCTCCCCCATAGCTAATTCAGTGTGAAGTCATTTTGAGTCTAAGCTCTCTCTCCTTTGTCAAATTGGGCTTCAAAGGCTACATTATTTGAGGGATTCTGGGCAATTTGCTAAAAAGGACATTTGACGTGCCTTCATGTTCTTCAGTTAGACCTCCAACAAGTCTAGTATTTTCATAGTTTCATTGTCTCCCTTTGGTCAATGGATAAAACAAATTAAATGTAAACATTTATTGATAATAATATTATAATGTAATACAATATCATACTAATAATAATACAATATAATCATATTAATTATACATAATATATTAAATGTAATACAGTAGAGTCTCACTTATCCAAGCCTCGCTTATCCAAGGTTCTGGATTATCCAATGTATTTTTGTAGTCAATGTTTTCAATATATCGTGATATTTTGGTGCTAAATTCGTAAATACAGTAATTACAACATAACATTACTGCATATTACTACAACTACTTTTTCTGTCAAATTTGTTGTATAACATGATGTTTTGGTGCTTAATTTGTAAAATCATAACCTAATTTGATGTTTAATAGGCTTTTCCTTAATCCCTCCTTATTATCCAACATATTCGCTTATCCAAGCTTCTGCCGGCCTGTTTAGCTTGGATAAGTGAGACTCTACTGTATTACTAATAATATTACAGTATAGTGGTATAGTAATATATAATGCTAATATTGTGCTATGCTAATAATATAATATATTGTATGTACATATAACTTGTAAGCACTCTGAGTCCCCTTCGGGGTGAGAGAGGGTGGAGTATAAATGTAGTTAATAATAATAATAAAAAATAGAGTTTTTATACATGCATCAATGCATTTTTGAGAAGCTGCAAGGAATGGGAACCTGCTATTTAATAAATACAGTTTTTTTTAAATCGTGTCAGAAACTACTTGAGAACATTGTGAGAGAATTGGCTGTCTACAGAGACGTTGCCCAGGTTGTGCCTGCTGAGAGGCTTCTCTCGTGTCCCTGCAAGCTAGAGCTGACAGTCAGAGCTCCATCTCGTGGATTCAAACTGGCAACCTTCAAGTCAGCAGTTCAACCAGCACAAGGGTTTCACCCATTTAATAATAATAATAATAATAATAATAATAATAATAACTTTATTCTTATACCCCGCCCCATCTCCCCGAAGGGACTCGGGGTGGCTTACATGGGGCCATGCCCAGACACAACAATATAAAAACAAACAAAGCAATAAAACAATCAATCAACAATAAAACAACAGTAATTGATAAAAACAATCATAAAAAGTCAACATATTAATAAGGTGTTAAAAACATGAATTGAGTTCACGAATCACCACCACAGCTCTAATAAATACAGTTAATTGTATTTAATTAACAAATACTTATGGATAAGAAAGGGCTGTGGCTAACTCTTCTCCCTTCGTGGCCGCAGTGGCATATCAAAGCCGAAATAACTTCTCTCGATAAATAATCAGTTCTTGAAGTCCAGGTCCTACTAATTAAAGTGTGACTTGGTTGAAATTTGATTAATCCTGCAGTCTTAAATGTATTTTATTTAAAAAAATCATCCCTTTTGAGTATGAAGATCAATTGCTTCCAAGGAGACATGCACTACATCAGCTGAATGTGGCAGACCTAAAAAGCTCTTTATTCTAAAAAGTGAGGAAACCTGTGCCTATAAATGTTCGACTCCAGTTCCTATCAGTTCCGGCAAGCCTGACCAAGGGTGAGAAAAGTGAATGATAGTTCACCAGCATCTGGAGAACCAAAGACTTCCACCTTTGCAGTGGAGGTTCCTCAACAGATGAGATGACCCAAAAGGACCGAGTCCTGACCCAGCTGAGATTTGGGCTCCGAAGGGGCGCGATGGCTCCCCTTTGCCTCTGCTCCATTGCATGGCCGATCGGGGCCGGGTGGACCTTGCACTGTGCCTTTGACTCTGCCTCCGTTTTTCTCTTTTCCTCCTGCGCAGATATTGTAGGCACGCTCAGGCCCGATGAGAAGGCCATCATGACCTACGTCTCCTGCTTCTATCACGCTTTTTCGGGGGCTCAGAAGGTGAGCTTTGGCTGGGTAGGGCTGCTGGCTGCCGCTTTCCAAGGTATCTGACTCCTGTAAGCTGTCACTAACTTGTTCCCTAATCACCTTTCTGGAGCATGGCATTGATACTGGCTTGAAAGGGCTATGAGAAGACATGGGTAGGCAGGATATCCGTGGCCTAGAAGGCTTTTGTAGCAGTGGGCCAGGAAGGGAAAGGGAATAGAGTTATCCGTTCTTGGCTGTCCGTTCTCAAAGAAGAGCAAGTAAGGAAAGATTTTGATGCGGACAAGATCTCTTTGCTTACACCCATTTGGATTATTTTGCTGCCTTACCCTTCATAGCTGCCAACAGGTGGGAAGAAACCAAACCTAGATCCACCAGGAAATGTTGAAATCTCTCAGGAGGAATCTCACAATCTCTTGCTTCCCCCCAATTCTTTGCCCTCAGACCCTGATCTTCTTTTGAGTTTTGTTATTTATTTATTTATTTACAGCAGGGGTCCCCAAACTTTTTAAACAGGGGGCCAGTTCACAATCCTGCGGACCGTTGGAGGGTCGGACTATAGTTGGCCACCGAGCAATAATTAATAATAGTATTAATAATAACAACAACAATAATAATAAAAAAGAGGGTTGGAAGAGACCCTTTGGGTCATTGAGTCCAACCCTCTTCTGCCTTGGTGCACCGAAAGCACAAGCAAAGCACCCCTGACAGATGGCCACCCAGCCTCAATGTAAATAATAACAACAACAACAACAACAATAAAGAGGGTTGGAAGAGACCCCTTGGGCCACTGAGTTCAATCCCCTTCTGCCTCTGTACACCAAAAGCACAAGCAAAGCATCCCTGACAGATGGCCACCCAGCCTCAATGTTAATAATAATAACAATAATAATAAAAAAGAGGGTTGGAAGAGACCCCTTGAGCCATTGAGTCCAATCCCCTTCTGCCTCTGTGCATCAAAAGCCCAAGCAAAGCATTCCTGACAGATGGCCACCCAGCCTCAATGTTAACAACAACAACAACAACAACAACAATAATAATAACAATAATAATAATAAATAGGGTTGGAAGAGACCCCTTGGGCCATTGAGTCCAATCCCCTTCTGCCTCTGTGCACCAAAAGCACAAGCAAAGCATCCCTGACAGACGGCCACCCATCCTCAATAATAATAATAATAATAATAATAATAATAATAATAATAATAATGGTTGTAAGAGAAGAAGAGACCCCTTAGGTCATTTAGCCCAACCCCCTTCTGCCCTTGTGCCGTGGGGGCCGGATAAATGGCTTTGATGGGCTGCATCCAGCCCCCAGGCCTTAGTTTGGGGACCCCTGATTTACAGCATTTATATTCCGCCCTTCTCACCCCGAAGGGGACTCAGGGCGGATCACATTACACATATAGGCAAACATTCAATGCCTTTTAACATAGAACAAAGACAAACATAGGCTCCGAGTGGGCCTCGAACTCATGACCTCCTGGTCAGAGTGATTCATTACAGCTGGTTTCAGCTGGCTTGCTCTCCAGCCTGCGCCACAGCCCAGGCTGTTATTGATCAAAGTGTGTTTGATCACCTAGGGATGTCCAGAATCCTTGGAGAGATTCTGCTTGTTGAAATCTTAGCCTTTTCCTCTTAGAATCTCCACTTCTAATGCTCATCCACATTACTCCTGTAAGCAAACTCCTGTGCAACTAAAATCCTAACAGATGCATTACACGCAGATTTGAGAGAAAGTTGCCTGCTTTTGTAATAGATTCCAGCCCATGTGGATTGAAACAAATCCTGCCATGTTATTTCTCGTTGCGAAAATGCCATATAGATTGGACTTTCTGGTGTCTTTATTTATTTATTTATTTACAGTATTTATATTCCGCCCTTCTCACCCCGAAGGGGACTCAGGGCGGATCACATTATATACATATAGGGCAAACATTCAATGCTCATAAACACATCGAACCGAGACAGATAGACGCAGAGGCAATTTAACCTTCTCCTGAGGGGATGTTCACTTCTGGCCACAGGGGGAGCAGCTGCTTCATTATCCACTCTGACGGCACTTCCTCATTCCAATGTCGTAAATTAGTTAAACTTGCCTCCCCACCTTTATAAGTGGTACCTTATTTCCTACTTGATAGATGCAACTATCTTTCGGGTTGCTAGGTCAGCAACGAGCAGGGGCTATTTTTTATTTTTAATTGACGGGTGCTCACCCCGCCACGAGCTGGCCTCGAACTCATGACCTCATGGTCAGAGTGCAGCAGCAGCAATTTATTACGGTCTATGACCAGAATATATGGAGATGGGCACAGGTGCCCGAAAAGGGGAATCGCAGTTCCCATAAAAGTCAGATAAAAGAACAAATTAAAAATATCATGGTCAAAGTGATTTATTGCAGCAGGCTGCTCACCAGCCTGCGCCACAGCCCGGCCCCTGCTCACCAGCCTGCGCCACAGTCTTTACCCATCTAGAGCTTTATTTGTGGCTGCAAGTAGAATCGCGGATATTCCCAATCGTCCTAGAAGATGAACAATAAACATCTGAAGAAGATGCTGTATAGAACGCCTTTTTACTACAGTAGATTCTTAGTTATCCGACATAAACGGGCAGGCGCAATGTCGGATAAGCGAAACTGTTGGATAATAGGGAGGGATAGGCCGTTCCTCGCTCACCTGCCCTCCCTGGCTCGCTTGCTCACTCACCGGGCCTGATCCTGGTTCTGCCGCTGTTGTCGTTGTTGCAGCCTACCCTCTTTTCCTCTCTCACCGGCTGGCGAGGAAGAGGTAGAAGGAAAAAGAAAGGCAGGTGAATGAGAAGAGGAAGGAAGGGTGTAAAAGTGACAGTGCAGCAGGCTCCTGCTTCTAGCTGTCATCTTTGCAGCCTGCCTCCCACCCTCTCTCACTCACTCACTCACTCACTCACTCACCCGCCCTCTTTTTCTCTCTCCCTCTCCCTCGCTAAGACCTGTCGGATAATCCGGAATGTCGGATGAGCGGAAGTCGGATAACCGGGACTCTACTGTACTAGTATTCCTGGATAAATGCCCCACGTTGCATATCTTGGGACCAAACTATTACATCTGAAAACAGCCATTGGGCTGAGTCCTCATAAGACTCAGGAGATAAAGGTTTTACAACTCTTGTTTTGACGTTGTCGTTCACAATTATTTTCTCGAGGTGCTGACACAGTACAAGTGTAGAGGACGTTGCAAGGGGGAAATGCTCCTAAGTGTAAACTGGCTTGCTTTGCATAGTTTAGGTCGGGTATCAGAGTTCACCCCTTTGGAGCAGATTTATATTTGTCCTGTTAGGAAATGTGGGAGTTGAAGTCCAAAACACCCGGAGGGCCAAAGTTTGCCCATGCCTGAGACAGCTTGTTGCTTCTTCCAATTAGCATAGATTTGGAGAAGTTACTTTTGGGTGTGACAGCTCCCAAAATCCCCCTAGTCAGCAGAGTTTATTTATTTATTTTACAGTATTTATATTCCGCCCTTCTCACCCCGAAGGGGACTCAGGGCAGATCACATTGTACACATATAAGGCAAACATTCAATGCCATATAACATAGAACAGAGTCAGAGACAGACGCAGAGGCAATTTAAACCTTCTCCAGCTTCCTGAGGGTATGCTTGATTCCAGCCCAGGGGGAGCAGCTGCTTCATCATCCACTGCGACGGCAACTTCCTCATTCCAACGGCGGCTGGGTGATTTTTATGGTGTTTTTTTTTTTCGTGTCAGGAGCAACTTGAGTCTCTTCTGGAGTGAGAGAATTGGCCGTCAATACAAAACATATATCAAACATATATCAACCAGACTCCAACTAAAATTTGTTAGCAACACAATATGTTTACATTCAGTCTCTCCAAAATTGCCTTTTTTAGAACTCCAGCTCTCAGACTTCCCCATTCAATGTGAGGGATTCGGGAACTTGTTGTCTGCCTGTCCCCATAGTCAATGCTCTTGGCTATGATTCAACATTCACCTGGCCTCGTCCACCTCTCGGCAAGTCTCGAAAATTTTGCCTCGTTCTGCTCGGCAATGAAGGCCCACATAAGAGCAGACTGTTTGTAAAGCGGAGGAGAAAAATTACGTCACCAAATGCTTTCTGTGGTTATTTTTAAAGAGAGGAACATGGGAAGGTCCCTACCTTTTTCTTCCTCTCCCCCTCCCCATTCCCAGGCAGTGTCTTAACATGTTAGATCTGCCGCCAGTGTGTTTCCCATTAAGGCCGAGCATTAATTTATTGGCTCCGAATGTGTAAATCCTTTATAGGCAGGAAGTGGAGCTGTTCTTCCCCTGGCCAGCGGTCTTTCTACATTTTCCAGCTGGAGGAGACTGTTCTCCCCCAATTTGTTTGTACCCTTTGATTTGCAAACCAACACCCACTGATGTAGCCTGCAAAGGGCTGGACTGAGTAAAATCCCAGCCTTGCCAATCCTTTTTGAAAGAACTACCACTATCGTTGTTATTGCCCTTTGTGTCTGATCCAAGGCTTTTGGGGGGAGCTCATATGGCATGTTCTTTCCATCAGCTGGGATTGATTAGCCGCCCGGCTCTCCTTCCAATGCTGGAATCATGGCAAGAACTGGATTGTTGAGACAGTTTGTGTTCATCTGGGCTGAATCTGCTGGCTGGGAGCTGAATGAAGAGCCCCAACCTGTATTTTTAATGGCTTTGAGGGGTGGAATCCTCAATATCCTTTACTGATCAAGTGCTGATCTACAGTAGAGTTCCGGTTAACCGACTTCCGGTTAACCGACACTCCGTATTATCCGAGGCCCCTTATTGTCCCAGGCCCCTTGGGAGGTGCTCATGCACGTTGCTAGGTAGCTTGCTATCTACCTAGCAACGCGCACAGGCACCTCCCAAGAGGCAGGGCGGCGAGCAGAGAAGCGCCCGTGCGCGTTGCTAGGTAGATAGCAAGCTACCTAGCAACGTGCACAGGTGCTTCGCTAAGCCGAGTGCTCGCTGCTCCGCCCCTTGGGAGGCGCCTGTGCGCGTTGCTAGGTAGATAGCAAGCTACCTAGCAACACGCACAGGTGCTTCGCTAAGCCGAGTGCTCGCTGCTCCTCCCCTTGAGAGGCGCCTGTGCGCGTTGCTAGGTAGATAGCAAGCTACCTAGCAACGCGCACGGGCGCTTCCCAAGGGGCAGAGTGGTGAGCACTTGGCTTAGGAAGCACCCCTGAGCGTTGTTAGGTAGCTTGTTATCTACCTAGCAACACGCACGGGCGCCTCCCAAGAGGCGGAGCAGAAGCGCTCCTGCACGTTGCTAGGTAGCTTGCTATCTACCTAGCAACGTGCACGGGACACTTCCTTCAACCGGCTTGCTGGATAATAGGGCCTCCCTATTATCCGTCAGATCAAGTTATTCGACATTCGGCCCGCCCGTTTATGTCGAATAACCGGTATCCTACTGTATATATATAAAAGGATAATGAAATTTCGGCCTAGGACAAAACAACAAAACTACACATCCCAGAAACACTAAACTTGGCAGCACAATCCCTCATCCATGCCTCTACATTCATACAACAAAAAGAAAAGAAAAATAAATTCCTAATTAGAGGGAGAGGAATAATTGTTTTTAGCCAATTGCTGCCAGTTAGAAGGCTATGCCCTGCCTACTTGGTCTCCTAGCAACCCACTCAGCCCAGGGGACAGGCAGAGTTAGGCCTCACTTAGGCCTCTTCCACACTGCCTATAAAATACAGATTATCTGATTTGAACTGGATTATATGGAAGTGTAGACTCAAGGCCCTTCCACACAGCTATATAACCCATTTATAATGGACTTAATGTCAGGAGAAAACCTTTACCCTTTACCTTACCACCAATTCCTCAATACTTTATTTCCCATACCACCGTACTTCGCCACAGCAAGGCGTGGCCGGGAAAAGCTAGTATTAATAAGCTTCAATTAAGAAATCAGGTGGTATCATTATGGGCCAAACAAAGCTCTCTTCCCTAGCTAACCCCAATGGGATACGATACCAATCTTCCCCTCCATAATACAAACCTCACCCAAACCAGCTTGATCTTTTCAAGTATGACCTTCCTTCCAACAAACTAGGCATTGCCAGGTGAAATAAGAGACAGGGCTCCAAGTTGCTGTGAGTTTTCCGGGCTGTATGGCCATGTTGCAGAAGCATTCTCTCCTGACGTTTCACCCACATCTTTGGCAAGCATCCTCAGAGGTTGTGAGGTCTGTTGGAAACTAGGCAAGTTGGGTTTATATATCTGTTGAATTTTCAGGGTGGGAGAAAGAACTCTTGTCTGTTGGAGGCCAGAGTGAATGTTGCAATTAATCATCTTGATTGGCATTGAAAGGCCTTGCAGCTTCAAAGCGTGGCTGATTCCTGCCTTGGGGAATCCTTTGTTGGGAGGTGTTAGCTGGCCCAGATTGTTTCATGTCTGGAATTACCCAGTTTTCAGGGTGTAATCCACAAGCATGTGCGCAATTTCAACAGAAAGGAGGAAAGCATGAAAATGAACAAAATCTAGCTACCAGTATTTTTTAAAAAAACTCTAGAATCAGGACAGTAAATAAACACAGGTACCTACCTGATATTATTCTTCCTGTGTTTACAAAACAAACATATTGGGAAGAAAGGACAATAAGTAAAGAACGACACTCTGAAAACGGGGATTCCAGACATTAAACAACCAAGGCCAGTTAACACCTCCCAACAAATTTATTTATTTTATTTATTTGCCCCATTTATACCTTGCCTTTCTCACCCCGAAGGGGACTCATGGCGGCTTGAGTCCCCCAGGGTTCCCCCAGGCAGGAATCAGCCAGGCTTTGAAACTGCAGGGCTTTTCATTGCTAATCAAGGTGGCCAATTGCAACATTCTCACTTGCTTCCAATAGACAAGAGTTCTTTCTCCCACCCTGGACATCATTCCACAGATATATAAACCCCACTTGCCTAGTTTCCAACAGACCTCACAACCTCTGAGGATGCCTGCCATAGATGTGGGCGAAACGTCAGGAGAGAATGCTTCTGGAACATGGCCATGCATTCTGGATAACTCACAGCAACCCAGTGATTCCTCCCATGAAAGCTTTCAACAACACAGAGGTCTACAAGTGTTTGGATAGAAAGGTAAATTTCAACTTATTAAAGGGACACGAGCACTGTCCCTTATTTCACTTGGCTGCCCTGCTGCAAACCAGCTTTATAAAACAAACATAGGAAGCAGAAAAACCCTGTACTCTGTGGCTTATATTTTCCCTCCTGATAGAACAATGCTTTTCTTTCTTTCTTTCTTTCCTTCTTTCTTTCTTTTGGCTCTCCTATTCTGTTGGCAATTCATTTCTTCCATGGCTCTCTCTCCCTCTTCCCATCCTTTTGTAGACCCTCATCACCCTTTCTGTTGATGTCTGGCTTCCATCTCCTTCCCTTGGACTCTCTCTGCTCCTTGCAAGGTACTTGATCTCTTGATTTTTCCACCCATCCCATAGTTTCTGTACTGTTCTTCTCCTTTCTCCTTTTACATAAACCCAGGTATGTGCATTATGGAGGGGTGCTGGTTTAGGGCTCATGGGAGTTGCAGTCCAGTAGCCTTTGAAGGGCCACATTTTACCAGCCTGAAGAAGAAAAGATATGAGTATGCTCATATACAAAAAAAGAAGTGAAAAAAAAGATTTGTAAGAGACTGTGATGTTAAATACAAATGCAAAATTAAAATCGGAGCCTCTAAACAGATACTAATTTGTAGAGAAGAGCATAATGGGTTGCTGTGAGTTTTCCAGGCTGTATAGCCATGTTCCAGAAGCATTCTCTCCTGACGTTTTGCCCACATCTATGACAGCTATCCTCAGAGGTGAGGTCTGTTGGAAACTAGGCAAATGGGGTTTATATGTCTGTGGAATAATGTCCTGGGTGGGAGAAAGAACTCTTGTCTTTGGAGGCAAGTGTGATTTTTGCAAATGGCCATCTTGATTAGCATTGAATGGCCTTGCAGATTCTAAGCCTGGCTGCTGCTAATAATAATAATAATAATAAACTTTATTTATACCCCGCCACCATCTCCCCAATGGGGACTCGGGGCGGCTTACATGGGGCCATGCCCAGAACAATACAATATAAACAGCATATAAAAGAACAACACATCACAACACAGTGAACAATACAATAAATAATAATATCCATTACAATACAAATCAAGTCAAGGAATCAAAGAAAACAAGGGCGGACCACCTGAGGGAATCCTTTGTCATGGCGATACAACCCGAAAAACTCACAGCAACCCAGTGATTCCAGCCATGAAAGCCTTCGTCAACACAAAGAACATAATGGCCTGGTTTAGTCATGTCCATCTTTGCTTCTTAAGTCAACATAGGCTTGAGTCTCAAACTTGGGTGGACTATAATTCAACTCTTGATTGATTAATCACCCATCGTTTCCTGTTAACATCCAAACCATTATCAGTGTGGTTACCAGTATTGGAACAAGCTTGGATCCAAAACCATGGTTTGAAGTGAGTTTCCCAGCTTGAAAAACCGTATCTATCCAAGGAAACATTTGATCCAGTGGCTGGCCTCCCCTTTGGATTAAGATCACCCAAATTTCCAAGAGTGATCATGCAGGGCAGTCCACTTCCAGGGAACATATACTATCTGTAAATACAGAAGTCTGATGAATCTTGTTCTTAGCTTCCAGTTGTCGTAGACTGCATTGGTAATGTTAGGCCAGTACATAGAAGATAGCACTAATTTAAACAGGAATTCTTGTTTTGGTGGTGGGAGGAATTATGGAAGAGGGAAAGCTTGGTCTGCCAAACCTCCAGCGTCTGCCGCAAAGGTTGCGGAAAACCTCTTGCCGGCTTCGCTTCGAAACTGTTCTTTCTCTGCTGTCACTAGACTTGGTGGTTTCTGCAGACTTCACTTTGCAGCAATCTACTTTTCCCACTGTGGCTTCACTTTAGGCAAGTTTAAACTACCTGGGCCCAATTGCCTTTTGGACTCTTATTCCCTCCTCCTTTGTTTCTCTCTAGGCCGAGACAGCCGCAAACAGGATTTGCAAAGTGTTGGCGGTGAACCAGGAAAACGAGCACCTGATGGAAGACTACGAGAAGCTGGCTTCTGATGTGAGTGTTTCTGGCGTACGATCCTTCTTTTTTGCAATTGGCCTCTGTTGGTGTTCCCCGCAGGAGCTGTGCCCGCTGCACTTCCTTGAAGGTGGGGATATCCAACAGGAAAACAAAGGCGTCACAGGAGAAAATATGAGACATCTCACTTCTCAATCTCCCAATTTACGCTTTAGTTGCAAGCCCCCTTCACAGCTGGTAGATCACCGCTGGGGGCAGAGAAACATCTGTCTATTCCCTGTATGCAGATATTGACTAGTGCAGGGGTCCCCAAACTAAGGCCCGTGGGCCGGATGCAGCCCTCCAAGGTCATTTACCTGACCCCTGTCCTAAACTTTAGACTTAGGGTTGACCTAAGTCTTCCTGGTCTTTGGAGGTCTCTTTGCTTACTTATGGCCTTATGAGATCGTCTAGGTGGTCTTTGAAGGTCTCTTTGCTTAGCTACAGCCTTATGAGACCATCTAGATGGCTTTTGGAGGTCACTTTCCTTACCTATGGTCCTGTGAGACCATCTATGGCCTTTAAGGGTCCCTTTCCTTACCTATGGTTTTATGAGATTGTCTAGATGGTCTTTGGGGGGTCCTTTCCTTACCTATGGTCTTATGAAACCATCTAGATGGTCTTTGAGGGTTCCTTTCCTTATCTGTGGTCTTCTGGTGGCTTTATGAGATTATCTAGATGGCCTTTGAGGGTCCCTTTCCTTACCTATGGTCTTATGAGACCATCTAGATGTTTTTTGGAGGTCTCTGCTTACCTATGGTCTTATGAGATTGTCTAGATCAGGGGTCCCCCAAACTAAGGCCCATGGGCCGGACGCAGCCCTCCAGGGTCATTGACCTGGCCTCTGTCCTAAACTTTAGACTTAGGGTTGAACTAAGTCTGAAATGATTTGAAGGCACACAACAACAATCCTAATTTTGGACTATTTCATCATAGTCCGGCCCCCCAACAGTCTGAGGGACTGTGAATCAGCCCTCCATTTAAAAAGTTTGAGGAGCCCTGGACTAGTGGCATCATCCACTGAAATCTACCAGGACGGATTATGTACTCTCCCCCTCTCTCCCCACAGCTCTCCCCCAGCTACTAAATGGTCCCCCAGACCAATTGACAGCTCACTATGAAGAGTTTGCTAGGTTCTTTGTGGATAAAGTTGCTCTGATCTGCTCTGATGTAGATGCTAGTATTAATGTCGTCTCCGTGGATGTGCCTGAGGCATCTGCTTGTCCTTTTTAATGGATTACTATCAGTTAGTTTAGCCTGAGGACGTGGACAAGGTTTTAGGAGAAACGAGACCGAGCACTTGTTCTCTAGACCCTTGCCCATCCTGGTTTATAAAATCAGCTGAGGGGGACTGGCAGTGTGGGTGAGGGTGCTGGTAAATACCTCCTTGACCAAAAGGCATAATGCCAGTTAGATTCAAGGAGGCAATAGTAAGAACGTTAAGCACTGGATCCCACCCAACTGAACAACTATAGGCAAGTGTCAAATCTCCCCTTTTTGGACAAAGTTCTAGAGAAGGTCGTTGCCTCACAACTCCAAAGTTTCTTGGATAAAACTGATTATCTGCATCCATCTCAATCTGGTTTCAGGCCTGGTTATGGAACTGAAATGGCATTGATCTCCGAAGAGAGCTAGACAGGGAGAGTGTGTCCCTGTTGGTTCTCCTGGACATCTTGGCAGCTTTTGATACCATAAACCATGATCTCCTTCTGGGCTTCTCTCTGAGATGGCGCTCAAGGGCACTGTTCTACAGTGGCTCCGGACCTTCCTGGAGGGGCGGACCCAGATGGTGGTGCTGGGGGACTCCAGTTTAACTCCCTGGCCATTGGCCTGTGGGGTTCCTCAGGGTTCAGTTCTATCCCCGTGCTGTTTAACATTTACATGAAACTGCTAGGAGAGATCATCCAGAGTTTAGGGCAGGGGTCCCCAACCCTTTTAAACAGGGGGCCAGTTCACGATCCTTTGGACCATTGGAGGGCTGGACTATAGTTGGCCACCAAGCAGTAGTAGTAATAATAATAATAATAATAATAATAATAATAATAATAATAATAATAATAATAATAATAATAATAAAAGAGTGTTGGAAGAGACCCTTTGGGCCATTGAGTCCAACCCCCTTCTGCCTTTGTGCACCAAAAGCACAAGCACAGCACCCTTGACAGATGGCTTCCCAACCTCAATGTTGTCAGTAATAATAATAATAATAATAATAATAATAATAATAATAATAATAACAATAATAACAACAACAACAATAAAGAGGGTTGGAAGAGACCCCTTGGGCCATTTAGCCCAATCTCTTCTGCCTTTTTGCATCAAAAGCACAAGCAAAGCACCCCTGACAGATGGCCTCCCAGCCTCAATGTTAATAATAATAATAATAATAATAATAATAATAATAATAATAATAATAATAATAATAATAATAATAATAATAGAGAAGAGGAGAACCCTTGGGTCATTTAGCCCAACCCCCTTCTGCCTTTGTGCCGTGGGGGCTGGATAAATGACTTCGATGGGCCACATGTGGCCCCGGGCCTTAGTTTGGGGACCCCTGGTTTAGGGGTTCAATGTCAAATCTACCCAGACGACACCCAGCTCTATTACTCTTTTCCTCCAAAAGCCAAGCACACTGTTTTGATCCTGAACCAGTGCCTGTCATCCGTGATGGACTGGATGAGGGACAACAAATTGAAACTAAACCCAGACAAGACAGAGGTACTCCTGGTCAGTCAAAAGGCAGAATGGAGTATAGGGTTACAGCCTGTGCTGGATGGGGTCACCCTCCCTCTGAAGGCACAGGTTCGCAGTCTAGGAGTGATCTTGGATTCATTGCTGGCCCTGGAACCTCAGGTGTTGGCGGTGGCCAGGAGCGCCTTCGCACAGTTAAAACTTACGCACCAGCTGCGCCCATACCTTGAGATGCCTGAGTTGGTCATGGTAGTCCACGCCTTAGTCACATCTCGTTGGACTACTGCAACACTCTTTACGTGGGGCTATTATTATTATTATTATTATTATTATTATTATTATTATTATTATTATTCCCTCTATCTCAGAATGGGGTCATTCTAGAGAGGGGAAGAGAATGCCAACCTCCACAATGACCATAAAAGGGATGTATATAGATGTATGTTGGATTTGACAATTGCCCAACACGCCACCTGTACCTTTGTTCCCTTGGGCTGCTGTTCTCCTAGTCATTGGCTATATTTTTTCTTCATCTCCCCCCCCCCCCGGCTCCCCTCACTTCCTCAGCTTCTGGAGTGGATTCAGCGCACCATCCCTTGGCTGGAGAACCGCGTCCCTCAGAAGACTATGCAAGGGATGCAGCAGAAGCTGGAGGATTTCCGTGACTACCGGAGGGTCCACAAGCCTCCCAAGGTGCAGGAGAAGTGCCAGCTGGAGATCAACTTCAACACCTTGCAGACCAAGCTGCGGCTGAGCAATCGGCCGGCTTTCATGCCTTCTGAGGGGAAGATGGTTTCGGTGAGTGGGCCTGTCTGGCGACTTAGAGAGTAGAGGTGGTCAGCAAGCATATGATGGTCAGAGCTCAGTTAGTTCTGCAGACTTTTCAGAGAAGCAATAGCAGTCCAAGCTTCTGTCATGCTAGAACACACAATCAAAGCATTCCTGACATTTGCAGCCACTTTGGAAGCCCTTTAGTTTAGAAGCAGAACTAACAGAATGCACCTCTGGAAGCTTTTCTCATTACTGTTGTACATATACTCTGTCCAATTCCCACAGGATATCAACAATGGTTGGCAGCACTTGGAGCAGGCGGAGAAGGGTTTCGAAGAGTGGCTACTGAATGAGATGCGGAGGCTGGAGCGGCTGGAGCACTTGGGTCAGAAGTTCAGGCAGAAGGCATCCATTCACGAGTCTTGGACTGAAGGTGAGCACCAGATGCACATGTCAAACAATCCCTTTGTTGCAAAACCTTGGAAAGCTGTTGGCCATAGCTGTTGGAGAGGGTTCCTGGAAACTGCTATCCAGAAAAGCAACTTTTCCAAGGTCTTCTCCCTCCAAAGGATTTGCTCCAAGACTGCTTTTCCAGTTTTGTTTTTTAATATTGTAGATGCCAGTGATTCAATTTGGGTCCTCCCACATCTCAAGCATATGCTAAACTGAATCCTGGCCCCTCTCAGTTGTCCCAGATTGACCCAATCTTTGGGAAAGAGGAGGGAAGAAGGAGTCTGTAAAATTTTGACAGCCGCTTGCCATGTAATGGCTTGCTGTCAAATGATATTTCATCTTAACGATTTTGTCCATTTTACTTTTGCTTCTCACATTGTTTGGGCAGCCAGCAAAACCACAGCTGCTGCTACTGTCTTTTCATTTTCGAGGCTGGTTGCTACTAGAGACCGAAAACTAGGCTTAGTGGGATTTGGGACAGAATTATTCATCTTTTGCAGGGAAATCTATATTCTGTTCCAGTAACCTTTATAAATTACACAGACTAAGAAACTGTTCCTGGGTTATATAATTTCAGATTGCATTATGATGTTCATGCACACATGGACAAAGGATAGTGTGTGATTTTAATGTTTTTCTTCCATCCCAACACTTTGCAAAGAAAAGGATTGTAACCCAACTTTCTTCCTGAATTTCTGGATTTTTTTTGTCTTGATGATATCATTCTTAATAGTTTCCCCATGCAGTTCCCCACTTGCTGTTTCAAGTGGGATAATCCAAGTACAATTTTCATTCAGCTATGAGTTGGAAACCTACTACAGTGGGCCCTTGTTATCTGAAGGTTTAACTTCCACCAACATTTATTTGTTTACTTATTTACAGCATTTATATTCTGCCCTTTTCACCCTGAAGGAGACACAGGGCTGATCACAGAACACATATACTTGCCGTTCATTCAGTACCATTATACACAGACAGGACAGACAACAGATAGAGGTATAAGCATTTCCCATCTTCAGTGTCCTGGGGGTTGTGCTCAATTCCAGCCACGGGGGGTGCTTTCACTTCATCCTCCATCTCGAAGAGCCTTGTTCACAGATTTCCTCCTTACTTTTTTGATCGCCAGCATTTTTCTGGTATTTACTTTATGGTACCGGTAAAATACCTGCCCGCTTAAGCGGTACCTATTTATCTAATCACAGCTGTTTTGAAACTGCTAGCTGGACAGTGAGCTGGGCTGAAGTTCGGGTGCTCACCTGACCCGGGCTTTGAACTGCCAACCTTTTGATTGGTAAGATTTATTGCAGTTCATGTTAACAGCAAAGCCAAATTTCTCTACAGTCCTTCTCAAAATGGAAACAGGAAATAGAGTCAGATCACTTCTTGTTGTCATTTTGAGATGAACTTTATAGAAGAACAACACCATACATCAGGTGCTCCGGTGCATCCCCTGGTTACGATTATGGCCCCCAAGTAGTTCAGATATTTTTGTCATCATCATCTCAAACTGCCTTGAATCTCTATATTGGGAGAAAGGTGGGATATAATAAGTATAAATTCAAAATCATAGAATAATAGAGTTAGATGAGACCACATGGGCCATTTAGTCCAACCTCCTGCCACGAAAGAAAAGAACAAATAAACAACAAATAAAATTTCAATTTTACAATCAACCCAGGTGTTACTACAGTTTTGCACCATCAGTGTTTGTTGTTTATATCTTGCCTTTTCTCCAGTACTGGGACACAAGGCACCTTACAAAAATTAAAACAAAACACTTGAAAACATTTGTGAAATGCAAAGTGAAAACTTTATTGTTCAAATGCAATTAAACGGTCTATCAGGTTGAAACCTTTTAAAACAAATCCATTAAAGCTGGCAAATGGTAAACTGGCAGAGCACTACATTACTAAATGCCTTTGCAGTCAATTTCTGTAAAGAACAAAGAAACAAATTACTTGCTGAGGAAATGGCAACAAGGAAGAAGCAGCCACCCTTTAAAAGATTTTAAAGTAGAAAAGTGCAAGTCCTTGTTCTTTTTTTAAAAAAATCCAGAAACCTAAAACATGAGAGTACAACCTGCCTACCCATCGAATGGAGTCTCATGTCTTTGCCAGCTCTGCTCCTCATTGCTGCCACTCCAAGGTTTTGTATAAAGTTGTTTACTCCCTTTCAGGCTTGGAATCCTTTTGTCACCGGCCCTATTCTTAGCACAGTCCGGGGTGGAGAAAACATTATCAGCATCCCTGCAGCTTCCTGTTAGGACACAATGTGATATGCGGCAAATTCCTTTTTTCTCCCCCATTTCTGCAGCAGTCTGTGTTGGTGGGCAGAGCAAGACCGCTGCTCCCCTCTTTCCGCACCCCTCCTCTCCATCGCAATCCGTCAAAGTGGGCAGACAGTTGCTAGGGATGGCAGGGAAGTTGCCTTTGAACGGCACCGACTCCCTTGGTGCTCAGAACACCGTCTTTTGAAGATCCCTGCTGGAACACAGACAAAGGAGCTGAGAAAGTAGCCAAGCTCTGCTGTTACTTGTGCTTTCTGTTGCTCTGTCAATTGCTACCTGGCAGTTTGAGCCAGCCTTTCTAGTTCTCCTTGCACATAGCTAGCAGGTTGGCCATTGAACTATGACCAGGGTTTGAGTACTCAGTTGGCCATGGAAACCTGCTAGATGATCCTGTGTGAATCACATCCTCTCAGCCTCATGAAAAGCCACTGGATGGCCCCGGGCAAGTCACACTCTCTGAGACCAGGAAAACCCTTAGGATCACCATAAGTCGAAAATGACTTGAAGGCACACAACAGCCACACACAGTACCACCTCTCAGCTTTTTCTCCTTAAGACACTGGTCTCAAGCAAGGTTTTGTGAGCATTTGGAAAAAGTTACTTTTTTTGTCTCGAGAGAATAACTTACGCCGACCATAAGGTCTGAATTCCCGGCTTGTGGTGGCTTTCTTTCATTTATTTTTGTGTTAATAGTTTTTATTATGTTATAAGTAATATTTACAGTGCAGGTGGGGGAAAACATTGTGAAGAAAGAGGAGGAAAGGAAACAGAGAAAGGTGGAAATGGAGGAAGAGAAAAGGAAAAAAAGGGAAAAAATATGGAGAAAAAGAAAGAAAAAATGATAAATAGTAGTAATTATAAATATTTTTTTAAAAGAGGGGGGAGTGGAAAAAAGAGTTTCTTTCATTTATTTTATTATTTTAGGGGTGTGCGAAATGCCAAAAATCTTTCATTTCGAAATACAAATTTCACATGCCCTGTTTCGTAAGTGTTTCTAAACTGTATTGAGGAGTTCGTTTTGTTTCAAATACGAAATTCCAAAATTTCATCTCGTTTCGTAATTCCTCTCATTTGCGCCAATGGGAACACTTCCAGGACTTGTGTTTACGTCATTTTTAACAGCTATCAAGATGAAACTTGCTGCACCTGTAGGACATACTTACTATTGTAATCCCCCCCAAGTTTCAGTACATTCCGCTCGGCCACTGTTTTTTGGAAATTTTGTAAAGTTTTTACAAATAACATTTTTTAAAAAATAAATAAATACAAGGGCTATCCCCTTGAATTTCTCTACAATGACACGACATAACCAGGGCATCATTCCTCCAAAGTTTCAGGAAGATTCGAATATGCATTCATTTTTGAAATAGTTAATCTAAGGACTTTACGTTCTTTTCCTGACGGTTTTATTTTTGTCCATTTCCGCTAGTTCGCACATCTTTGTAAGCCAACATTTTTGTATCAGGGTGGTTGATTCTTTCCATCTTTGAGCAGAGATGATTCCCACTACCATCTATATATATAAAAGGGTAATGAAATTTCAGCCTAGGACAAAACAACAAAACTACACATCCCAGAAACACTAAACTTGGCAGCACAACCCCTCATCCATGCCTCTAC